>NC_069500.1:584545484-584790484 GCF_027579735.1 Bombina bombina | reverse complement strand
CCCTTTTAAGGGCTATTTGTAATTTAGTGTAGGGTAGGGCTTTTTTATTTTGGGGGGCTTTTTAATTTTGTTAGGGGGATTAGAGTAGGTGTAATTAGTTTAAAAATCTTGTAATTATTTTATTATTTTCTGTAATTTAGTGGGGGGAATTTCGTACTTTAGATAATTTTATTTAATTGTAATTAATTGTATTTAGTTTAGGTAATTAATTTAATTGTAGTGTAGTGTTAGGTGTAATTGTAACTTAGGTTAGGTTTTATTTTACAGGTAAATTTGTCTTTATTTTAACTAGGTAGTTATTAAATAGTTAATAACTATTTAATAACTATTGTACCTAGTTAAAATAAATACAAAGTTGCCTGTAAAATAAAAATAAACCATAAGCTAGATACAATGTAACTATTAGTTATATTGTAGCTAGCTTAGGGTTTATTGTATAGGTATTTATTTTTAAATAGGAATAATTTACGCCTAGATTTAGAGATGTGCGTTAGCCGTCAAAACCAGCGTTAGGGGGTCCTAAGACTGGTTTTTACCGACCGCTGGTATTTAGAGTCAGTCAGGAAAGGGTCTAACGCTCACTTTACAGCCGCGACTTTTCCATACCACAGATCCCCCTACGCCAATTGCGTATCTTATCTTTTCAATGGTATCTTTCTAACGCCGGTATTTAGAGTCTTGGCTGAAGTGAGCGTTAGAAATCTAACGACAAGACTCCAGCAGCAGAGAAAAGCCAGGAGTTAAGAGCTTTCTGGGCTAACGCCGGTTCATAAAGCTCTTAACTACTGTGCTCTAAAGTACACTAACACCCATAAACTACCTATGTACCCCTAAACCGAGGCCCCCCCCACATCGTCGCCACTCTATTACATTTTTTTAACCCCTAATCTGCCGACCGCACACCGCCGTCACTTACAGTATCCCTATGTACCCCTAATCTGCTGCCCCTAACACCGCCGACCCCTATATTATATTTATTAACCCCTAATCTGCCCCCCCAACGTCGTCGCCACCTATCTACAATTATTAACCCCTAATCTGACAACCGGACCTCACCGCTACTATAATAAATGTATTAACCCCTAATCCGCCTCACTCCCACCTCAAAAACCCTGTAATAAATAGTATTAACCCCTAATCTGCCCTCCCTAACATCACCGACACCTAACTTCAAGTATTAACCCCTAATCTGCTGACCGGACCTCGCCGCTACTCTAATAAATGTATTAACCCCTAAAGCTAAGTCTAACCCTAACACTAACACCCCCCTAAATTAAATAACGAAATAAATTAAATCTTATTAAATAAATTATTCCTATTTAAAGCTAAATACTTACCTGTAAAATAAACCCTAATATAGCTACAATATAAATAATAATTATATTTTAGCTATTTTAGGATTAATATTTATTTTACAGGCAACTTTGTATTTATTTTAACCAGGTACAATAGCTATTAAATAGTTAAGAACTATTTAATAGCTACCTAGTTAAAATAATTACAAAATTACCTGTAAAATAAATCCTAACCTAAGTTACAATTAAACCTAACACTACACTATCAATAAATAAATTAAATAAACTATCTACAATTATCTACAATTAAATCAACTAAACTAAATTACAAAAACAAACAAACACTAAATTACAAAAAAAAAACACTAAATTACACACAAAAAAAGATTACAAGAATTTTAAACTAATTACACCTACTCTAAGCCCCCTAAAAAAATAAAAAAGCCCCTCAAAATAAAAAAATGCCCTACCCTATTCTAAAATAAAAATTGTAAAGCTCTTTTACCTTACCAGCCCTTAAAAGGGCCTTTTGCGGGGCATGCCCCAAAGAATTCTGCTCTTTTGCCTGTAAAAAAAACATACAATACCCCCCCCCAACATTACAACCCACCACCCACATACCCCTAATCAAACCCAAAACCCCCTTAAATAAACCTAACACTAAGCCCCTGAAGATCTCCCTACCTTGTCTTCACCACGCCGGGTATCACCGATCCGTCCAGAAGAGGGTCCGAAGTCTTCATCGTATCCGGCAAGAAGAGCTCCTCCAGAGGGTCCAAAGTCTTCCTCCTATCTGGGCAGAAGAGGACATCCGGACCGGCAGACATTTCATCCAAGCGGCATCTTCTATCTTCTTCCATCCGGCGCGGAGCGGGTCCATCTTCAAGCAGCCGACGCGGAGCCATCCTTCTTCACCGACGGACTAACGACGAATGAAGGTTCCTTTAAGGGACATCATCCAAGATGGCGTCCCTCGAATTCCGATTGGCTGATAGGATTCTATCAGCCAATCGGAATTAAGGTAGGAAAAATCTGATTGGCTGATTGAATCAGCATTCTATTGGCTGATCGGAACTGCTACCATAAGCAACGCTGGTATTGAGGTGAGATGTGGAGCTATATTTTGCTATACGCTCACCTTTTTGCGGCTAACGCCAGGTTTAAAAAAACCTGTAATACCAGCGTTGTCTTAAAGGGACACTGAACCCAATTTTGTATTTTGTGATTCAGATAGAGCATGCAATTTTAAGCAACTTTCTAATTTACTCCTATTATCATTTTTTCTTCCTTCTCTTGATATCTTTATTTGAAAAAGAAGGCATCTAAGCATTTTCTTTGGTTCAGCCCTCTGGACAGCAGTTTTTAATTGGTGGATGAATTTATCCACCAATCTGCAAGGACAACCCAGGTTTTCACTAAAAATGGGCCGGCATCTAAACTTACATTCTTGCATTTCAAATAAAGATACAGAGAGAATGAAGAAAATTTGATAATAGGAGTAAATTAGAAAGTTGCTTAAAATTTCATGCTCTATCTGAATCACGAAAGAAAAAATTTGGGTTCAGTGTCCCTTTAAGTGAGCGGTGGGAAAAAAAGGCTTGTTAACCCCGCAAGCCTTATCGACAAAAACTCGTAATCTAGCCGTTAATTTGGGTTTCCTGCAGCCTAATGATCATCTGAAATTTATAGCACAGAGCTATTATGATGCCAATTGTCATGCATAGTGAATGCAGTGGGTGTCCAAAGAAAAATAAAGGCCATATACATTAAAGGGACACTGTACCCAAATTTTTTCTTTATTGATTCAGATAGAGCATGACATTTTAAGCAACTTTCTAATTTACTGCTATTATCAACTTTTCTTCATTCTCTTTGTATCTTTATTTGAAATGCAAGAAAGTAAGTTTAGATGACGGCCCATTTTTGGTGATCAACCTGGGTTGTTCGTGCTGATTGGTGGATAAATTCATCCACCAATAAAAAAGTGTTGTCCAGAGTTCTGAATAATAAAAAACAAGCTTAGATGTCTTCTTTTTAAAATAAAGATAGCAAGAGAACAAAGAAAAATTGATAATAGGAATAAATTAGAAAGTAGCTTAAAATTGCATGCTCTATCTAAATCATGAAAGAAAAAAAATTGGGTTCAGTGTCCCTTTAATGCTCACTACATTCACTGTTATGCTCATCAGTTGCATTTGATCACAGAGAAAGTGGTTTCCAAAATAGCACTGTTTTGGATTATTTTAGTATCATGACAGGCATTGCAACATTTCTCTACAAGATATCCATAGAGAATAGCTGTTCTGGATGAAGTTGTGAGTAAGCCGGTGAGGTAGCTCCGTTGGTAAATGCCCTGACTACAAAAAAGCCTGTTTAAAATATCCAAGGTCACAGGTTCAAATCCCGGCAGGGCCGACTCAGCCCTTCATCCTTCCGAGTTCGATAAAATGAGTACCATTAAATTGGGTAATAATAATAACTAATACTATTCAGCTGCCGATTTGGTTAATTCCGAGAGAAAGCATTTTGAGTCCCATTGGGAGAAAGGCGCTATATAAATACTAGTTATTATAGAAAACTTCAAAGAGCTGCTCTATCATGCTGGCACTTCAATGTTCAAACAGTGAATGCTATTTTAAAGCACATGGAAGATCTCTTTATGAGGCAACTAGCTTTATCACAATGCTTGAAGACAGTTCATTTACTTCCTTTATTTATTTCTCAATATTATGTCACATGTTAATGTTCTTTACAGCCAGCTGCAAAAGTGAGATACGGATAGATTTTTTTATCAGCAAAGTCACTGATCTTTTTGTATGCATTGCAGAAAATGTTTGTGAAACTGTTGAGGACATCCAAGAATTGCTGCCTGACATAATCAAAATTCTTAGATGTAGAACAAATGGTTAAACCCTGAACCAACTGCCAAAGAGGTGTGTGATACAATAAGGAACAATACTGGTTCCTTATTGTATCGTGCTAAGTCACACTGAGCATCGTAACTTTTCTACGAACTGCATCTAGCTGGGTTTCTGAACTTAACCATTGATTATTTGCAATTCATGGGGGACAGTCATCATTGATACATATATCTTTGCTGGGTGTTATTTACCGGATGTGTATCCTTGTACTTTCTTCCTTTCTTTTACTTTAGTAGTTCATGCATTTACAAAGCATCTTATGCCAAGCTGCTCCAAAGTCACTTTTTTGAGAGACATAGAAAGATCTTTCCATTACAAGACACATTGCAAACAAATGAAGACTGCACACTCAGCTTATACGTATTTATGAGAATGTGGAATCTCAAGGCTCCAGTGGTGCTGTGGCACTTAAAGGGACACTGAACTCAAATTTTTTCTTTTGTGATTCGGATATTATTATTATTCTTCTTTATTTATAAAGCACCAACAGATTCCGCAGCGCTGCCCATTGGTACAAGGATAACAGTACAATGGAGAAACAATATGATAAAAGACAAAATTTTACAGACAAATACAGGAGGAATTGAGGGCCCTATTCCCAAGGGAACTTACAATCTAGATGGGTAGGAGGATGGGAAACAGGAGGTGGGGACTGAAAAGGTGAGAATGATATTAGTGAGGAGATAGAGGGCAACTGTTAGTTAAGTGAAGTTAGTTTGTTAATAAGTCGGGTGATAAGCTTCCATGAACAGAAAGGTATTTAGGGAACGTTTAAAGGAGGAGAGGTTAGGGGCAAGTCTGACAGCACGAGGAAGTGCGTTCCAGAGGGTTGGTGCCGCACAAGAGAAATTTTAAGCAACTTTCTAATATACTCCTATTATCAAATTTTCTTCATTCTCTTGGTATCTTTAAGTAGATGTAAGTTTAGATGGCGGCCCATTTTTGTTGAACAACCTGGGTTTTCCTTGCTGATTGGACAGCACCAATAAACAAGTGCTGCCCAGCGTACTGAACCTAAAATTGTCTGGCTCCTTAGCTTAGATGCCTTCTTTTTCAAATAAAGATAGCAAGAGAATGAAGAAAATTTGATAATAGGAGTACATTAGAACGTTGCTTAAAATTGCATGCTCTATATGAATCACAAAAGAAAAAAATTGGATTCAGTGTCCCTTTAATGAAAATTAGTCTCTACCACACCTTTTTTAAGACTGTTAGGTTTCTAAAATATTATAACAGCAAATGTCCAGTATTTAATATCCTACCTCATACTTAATATTTAGTGCATTAAAGCAATACACATTTCATCAAAAAATTTAGCTCTGTAAAATATTTTCACATACTGCCATCAAAAAAACATAAATTATGCTTACCTGTTCATTTCCTTTCCATCCATATGAGGAGAGTCCACAGTTTCATTCCTTACTTGTGGGATTACAGAACCTGGCCACCAGGAGGAGGCAAAGACACCCCAGCCAAAGGCTTAAATACCTCCCCCACTCCCCCCACTCCCCTCATCCCCCAGTCATTCTGCCGAGGAAACAAGGAAAAGTAGGAGAAATATCAGGGTATAAATGGTGCCAGAAGAACAAACAAAATATTTAAGTCCGCCCAATGGAGAAATGGGTGGGGCCGTGGACTCTCCTCATACAGATGGAAAGGAAATGATCAGGTAAGCATAATTTATGTTTTATATCTTAATATGAAGAGAGTCCACTGCTTCATTCCTTACTTCTGGGAAACATATACCCAAGCTCTAGAGGACACTGAATGAAAAACGGGAGGGTAAAGGAGAGGCGGACCCTATTCTGAGGGCACCACAGCCTGCAAAACCTTTCTCCCAAAAGCTGCTTCAGCCAAAGCAAAAACGTAAAATTTATAAAACTTTGAAAAGGTATGTAAGGAGGACCAGGTAGCCGCCCTACAAATCTGCTCCATAGAGACCACATTCTTGAAGGCCCAAGATGAAGCCACAGCCCTAGTTAAATGAGCTGTAATCCTCTGAGGAGGCTTATGTCCTGCTGTTTCATATGCCAATCGAATAATGCTCCTCAACCAAAAGGATAGGGAAGTGGAAGAAGCCTTCTGTCCTCTGCGATTCCCAGAATAGAACAAACAATGCTGAAGACTGTCTAAAATCCTTCGTGGCCTGAAGATAGAATTTCAAAGCCCGAACCACATCCAGATTATGAAGTAATTGTTCCTTCGAAGAAGAAGAATGATACAGACAAAAGAAAGGAACCACAATCTCCTGACTGATGTTGCGATCAGACACAACCTTAGGAAGAAAACCCAACCCAGTGCAAAGAACAGCCTTGTCAGCATGAAAAACAAGGTAAGGAGGCTCACATTGCAAAGCCGCCATCTCAGTGACTCTGCGAGCCGAAGCAATAGCCAATAGAAAAATAACCTTCCAAGACAGACAGAGCCTGAACAAAAGACTGTATATCAGGAAGCTTAGCGAGCCTCTTGTGAAATAATACAGACAGAGCCAAGATCTGTCCATTCAAGGAACAAGCGGCAAGTCCCTTCTCCAAACCATTTTGGAGAAAGGAAAGAATCCTGGACACCCTGACCTTATGCCAGGAGAATCCATGCTCCTCACACCAGAGTAAGTAGGTCCTCCACACCTTATGATAGATGTGAAGAGTGACCAGCTTTCTAGTTTGAATGAGAGTATCAAGCACTCTTTCAGAAAAATCACTCTTGGCTAGGACTAAGCGTTCAATCTCCACGCAGTCAGCCTCAGAGCATCTAGATTCTGATGAACAAAATGACCCTGTTCCAGCAGATCTCTGCGACAAGGTAACCTCCATTGAAGAGATGAGGACATCCCCACCAGGTCCAAAAACCACATCCTTCGCGGCCACGATGGACCAATTAGAATTGCCAAAGCTTGCTCCTGCTTGATGTGGGCCACTACCCGAGGTAGAAGTGGTAAAGGAGAAAAATGTAAACTAGTTTAAACCTCTAAGGCACTGCTAATGCAACTATCAGCTCTGCCTGTGGATCCCTGGACCGCGATCCATATCTGGGTAGCTTGGAATTGAGTCGGGACGCCATGAGATCTATCTCCGGCATCCCCCATGTGTTGCAAATCTCTGCAAACACCTCGGGATGGAGAGACCATTCTCCCAGGTGAAAGGATTGTCTGCTGAGGAAATCCGCTTCCCAGTTGTCCACACCCAGAATGTGAATCGCTGACAGTGAGCAGTTGCGGGCCTTCACCCATTCCAGAATCCGAGATTCTTCCCTCATTGCTAGGGAGCTCCTCGTTCCCCCCGATGGTTGATGTAAGCCACCGAGGTAATGTTTTCTGATTGTAATCTAATAAACTGGGTATGGAATCTATTAACATGCCCAGGAATTCACCCTGGTATTGGGCACCAGAGAACTCTTTCCTAAGTTTATCTTCCATCCATGAGTTTGAAGAAGAAGAAGAGCAGTAGAATAGTTTTCTGCCAGCTGGCAGGACGGAGCCTGGACCAGGATGTCGTCCAAGTATGGTGCTACTGCAATACCTCTGGACCTCACCACTGCGAGCAGAGCCCCAAAAACCTTTGTAAAGACTCTTGGAGCAGTAGCCAGACCGAAAGGAAGAGCCTCAAACTGGAAGTGCTGATCCAGAAAGGCGAATCTTAAGAACTTGAAGTGATCCTTGTGTATTGGCACATGTAGGTAAGCATCCTTCAAGTCTCTCATAGTCATGAACTGTCCCTCTTGAACTAAGGGCAGAATAGACCTTATCGTCTCCATCTTGAACGATGGGACCAACAGAAACTTGTTTAGGCACGTTAGGTCTAGAATCGGGCGAAACGTACCTCCTTCTTTGGGATCACAAAAAGGTTTGAGTAGTACCCTAGACCTCTCTCTGATAGAGGTACTGGCACACTCCCAGGGAGGAGAGATCCCGCACGCACCCTAGAAAAGCTTCTCATTTTTCTGGTCTTGAAGACAGGTTTGATAAGAGGAATCTGTCCCTGGGTGGATGAGATTTGAAACCTATCCTGTAACCCTGAGTGATGACCTCTAGAACCCAAGAGTCTTGCACGTCCCCCAACCAAGCCTCCACAAAGAGAGATAGTCTGCCCCCAACATGATCCAACGCCAGATCGGGGGCCACCCTTTCATGACGACTTTTCCTTGGCGGGCTTCTTGTTCTGCTTGGATTTATTCCAAGATTGAGATGGTTTCCAAGTTCCCATGGACTGATCAGGCTTCGCTAAGGGCTGCTGGCATTGGGATTTATTCAAACGAAAGAGACGGAAAATAGAACCTTGTCCTTTAGGTTTATTGTTCTTATCCTGCGGTAGAAAGGCACCCTTGCCCCCAGTGACCGTGGATATGATAAGAGTCCAGGCCTGGACAGAAAAAAATCTTCCCCTTAAATGGAAGGGAAAGCAATCTAGATTTTAAAGTCATGTCTGCAGACCAAGACTTCAGCCAGAGAGCCCTACGGGATAGTACTGAAAAACCAGATGTTTTTGCATTCAGGCGAATAATTTGCATGTTGGCATCACAGATGAAAGAATTAGTTACCCTCAAGGCCTTAATTATTTCCTGGATCTCGTTGAGGGGAGTTTCCACCTCGATTATCTCCAATAGCGAGTCGCACCAGTAGGTAGCGGCTCCAGCTACTGCAGCAACCGCTGTTGCAGGCTGAGACAAGTACCCTGTGTGCTGAGACATTTTCCTTAATAGATCAGGAAAAAGGAAGTCAATGAGACCACACCCTGTCACATGGAGTGCCATGCAGGACCGTGCTTGCTCCAAGAGAGAAACGCGCCAAATAACAGACTGCACAGTTATCTCAAATGCGAAAGTAAAATCTAAATTTCCATACCTGCCTGAGCCTAACCTCACACATATCGCAGCATAAAACATAATAAAGCAAGTTACGTATAAATCCCCTCTGTTCAATAACCTCCTTCCGGAGATATTAACCCTTGATTCCATACAGATAAAGGAGTCACACTGTATTCTTACGTTATCATATGAGATAAGATGAAAAGATCTTGTCGGAATCTCTGCCATGGAACAGACACACAGCCTCTCAAGTTTGACAGTCTTGTAGAATTGCACCTGACATGGAATTGAGTGACAGAAGCAGGCAGTGAAACTCGTCAACACTGATTGCTTAGGAGCTGTTAATACGAGTCTGGATGGTTCCGCAAAAAGACTCTCCCTGCATCTCCAGACCCTAACATTCTTCAATGCTCTCACTTAGAGGCTGACAAGAATACTTAAAACTCCAGTCCCATACCGAAGAGTACTACCCTCCATAAGAGACTACTCCGAATCTTCCGACACTTCTCTGCCATCCTCCTGTGACGAAAGGCAAAGAATGACTGGGGTATGAGGGGAGTGGGGGAGGTATTTAAGCCTTTGCCTGGGGTGTCTTTGCCTCCTCCTGGTGGCCAGGTTTTGTATTTCCACAAGTAAGGAGTAAAGCCATGGACTCTCCTCATATTAAGATGGAAAAGGTGATTTGCTATGTCATGTGCTGACAATGTAAAATTGTTCTTTTGCAAGAAATCTTAGCAATATGCATAGAGAAACACAGAACACTAAGAGGGTGGGGTAACACCGATAATGAAAACAAAATTTTTATGAACTAGCCGATAATTATAAATTATTTTATATCTAGCGTTTTCAATAGCTACAATTTCTTATCGTTTTCAAATGTATGTTCTTCTAATGCTTTATTTATACCAAGATTCTAGAAAAATACAAGCATTCTTTTTTTTATCTCAGGTTGAAGAAAACAATTATTGCCATCTCAGGGAAAAAAAACAGCCTAATCTTAAAAAGGAGAAAACGCTTTTGCAAATGATGTTGCATTATTGATAAGATTACAGTACTTGCATAATAGAAATTGGCATATTTTCAAAGAGTCATAAATCCTTAGTACTGAGCGATTGGACTCTTTATAATTCTTAAAGAAGCTAGTGCCACCTAAAGTGGTGGGCAGCAAAAGCGTATTCAGCATTTTGCATACCATATGCTTGTAAACGTTATTCTGCAGGGAACCAATTAAACTGTGGAATACTTGGGACTATAACATATGGAATACGACAGAACAACTTGTCTTGTCACTGTAGTGCTCTCTCAGTACATTGGTTTGGGAACCATTAGATCTGTACACAAAACAAGCTTTATTTACAAGCAGTTGTGAATTATTGAGTTTTCCGTAGCCCAGTATCACTATGCCATTGTGAAGGCTTCTCTAAAATAAATAATTACAATAATTACTAGGGAAAAAAAGCAGACGTAGAAAAAGGGACATTAACACATAAGATTTACGTTTCCTCATCAAAACTATTAAAAATTGGAAGAAATATAATTTCCATATCTTTCACCTTGAGAACAAATCCTTCAAGAGACAGTATACACCAATTTTCATATAACTGCATGTAATAGACACTACTATAAAGAATAATATGCACAGATACTGATCTAAAAATCCAATATAAAACTGTTTAAAAACTTAGAAGCTCCCAACTTATCTCTGTTGAAAAGGTAGCTGTAACACCCATTGCAACTGAGAAAAAGCAGACCCTTCCCCTTCCTTTGCATATGAAAAGACCCTTAACACAAACAGGAGCAAGCCGGAGGAGGAATACATCAGTATTCCTCTAAAACTTTGGAGCTTGGTTAGGAGTCTGAAAATCAGAGCAATGTTATTTAAAAATAAGCAAAACTATATATTTTTTTAAAAAACAACAACTTTATGGGCTATATAAATAGATCAGGAATAGATCAGGAATAGGTTTCAAAATTCCTGGGCGATCACCTAGTAAAACTGTATTCCTACTGAATGAGTATGAAAATGTATACTTTATATGTGTTATACATTTTAGCCACTAAGAAAACACCTTTTGTCCATGTCTGGTTAATAATTGTGAACTTGAGTTAAAGGGACATGAAGAAGCAATAATAGAGAACCCTTTTGAGGATGTTAAAAGAGTTTAACAAGCTGTGGATGCAGCTTTGCAGCTTGTGCAGTGAAGGCTCTTACATGCAATTGCAAGAACCGTCAATAAGAAGTGGTCATAAAACTAGTGCTTTCTAAATCTTATGCTGGACATAAAACATCCTGGATTGATCAATCCAGGTTGATTTACATACCCTGCTCTTTGCACACAATGGACAGGTCAGAAGAAGGGAAATTTGTGTGCAATGATAACTGCAGGCTGCAAATGCTACTTTGCTCACCACAAATGCAGGCCCATAGTTCATGCTTGTTTCTGATTAGGATTAATATATCCCTACTGCTGTATTTATTAGGTGGCCAGCAACAAAGTTGCAAGACAACCTATTGTTATTGTTCGGATTATTATTATTATTCTTTTTATTCCGCCAAGCTTTGTATTCAATTACCCATAACTGCTTAACTGTTTTTGCAAAGCTCTTAAAATCAGGTATGCTGGTACAGTCTATTGCTGTGCTACATCTCATGCAAAATTGAACTCATAGGTCACATGCACTGGCAGCCATATTGCTTTTTGCGATAAATTTTGACAAACGCTTAAAAATCTCTAGCTCTGGAACTGCTTATGTTACAACTTTGAAACTTGCTGTGAATAGTGCTACTATGACCTAAAATTGCTACTGCTCAAGAGAAGTGCCTTGGTCACATGATGTGGCAGCCATCTTGCATTTTGCGAAAATATTCAAACATCTTCTCTTAAACCGCTTAGTGCAGTGACGCGCAATTTTGCACATATGCTCCTTGCAAATGCTCCTTGCAAGGTCCTCTACCAAGTTTGTTCAAACTGCAATTTTTCCATAATCAACATGGCTGCCGTGAGACATTAACATTTTTATCGACATTTAATTGCGTAAATTTGAAAATATTCAAACATCTTCTTCTCTAAAACCGCTTAGTGCAATGACGCGCAATTTTGCACATATGCTCCTTGCAAGGTCCTCTACCAAGTTTGTTCAAACTGCAATTTTTCCATAATCAATATGGCTGCCGTGAGACATTAACCTTTTTATCGACATTTAATTGTGTAAATTTGCACTTTATGCATTAGTTTTACATTATATTTAACAATATTATAGTGTAATAGACACATGACTACACATAGTCATAATCCTCAAAGCCAATATTGCAGTTAAAATTCGCACTGTGCAGTCGCCTTCATGAAATAAAACATTTGCACATTTTCATGAAACTTCAAATTGTAGAGGTCTATGGTGAGCATTAGTGTGTGCAATATGAAAGCCATACATTACACCGTGTGGCAGCCATTTTGTTTCGTATGCGCTGTTTTTAAAAACTACAAAAATCTTCTTTTTCGAAACCGCTTATGAGACAGATGTGAAACTTGGTTTATAGAGTTATCTTATGACCAATATACAGATTTGTTCAAGAGAAATCAATTGGTCATGTGGTTTCGCAGCCATTTTGAATTGTTCAAAATTGCTTAACAATATTTTTTAATTAATAATAAAACAAAAATCGTTTGACAAAAATTCTGTAGTTTTGCCATGTTTATTGATATCTATAGTGAGCACTATTGTGCGTAATATGGAGGCTGTATATCTTACAATCGGGCAGCCATCTTGGTTTACGCGAACATATTGAAAGTCTATTTTATCTGCAACCGGTTATGTAAGAACTGTGAAATTTTCTGTACAGTCTTATATGGTGACCTAGATTAACAATTGTTCATTAGGAGAGAATGAATTATGTTTATCGTAATTTTTTGGTATTCAATACTGCCTCTTTTGAGTCAATTGCTCACAAAACAAAAATGACATGCTAAACTCTTGAAATCAGGTATGCTAGTACAGCCTATTGCAATGCTACATCTCATGCAAAATTGAACTCATAGGGCATATGGTTAGGCAGCCATTTTGTTTTTTGCGACAAATTTCGAGAAACACTTAAAAATCTTCAGCTCTTGAAGTGCTTATGTTACAACTTTGAAACTTGTTTTGCTCAGTGCTGCTATGACCTAGATTTACCATTGCTCAACAGAAGTGCCTTGGTCACATGATGTAGCAGCCATCTTGCTTTTTGCGAAAAATTTTAAACATCTTCTACTCTTAAACTGCTTAGTGTAATAAAGCACAATTTTGCATATATACTCCTTGCAAGGTCCTCTACCAAGTTTGTTCAAACTGCGATTTTTCCATAATCAACATGGCTGCCGTGAGACATTAACCATTTTATCAACATTTAATTGCGTAAATTTACACTTTATGCATTAGTTTTACAATATTTAACAAAATGTAATAGACACATGATTACACATAGTCATAACCCTCAAAGGCAATATTGCAGTCAAAATTCGCACTGCGCAGTCGCCTTCATGAAATAAAACATTTGCAAATTTGCATGAAACTAAGGCAAATTGTAGAGGTCTATAGTGAGCATTAGAATGTGCAATTTGAAAGTGATACATTGCATAGCTTGGCGGCCATTTTGTTTTGTATGCGCTGTTTTTAAAAACTACAAAAATCTTCTTCTCCGAAACGGCTTATGGGACAGACTTGAAATTTTGTTGATAGAGTTATCTTATGACTAACATTCAGATTTGTTCAAGAGAAGTTGATAGGTCATGTGGTTTGGCAGCCATTTTGAATTGTTCAAAAATGCTTAACAATATTTTTAAATTACTCAAAAATGCTTTATTTTTGCCATGTTTATTGACATCTATGGTGATAACTATTGTGCATAATATGGAGGCTGTATATTATATGATCTGGCAGCCATTTTGTTTTATGTGAAAATTTAAAAAATCTATTTTCTCTGCAACCGCTTATGTTAGATCTGTGAAACTTGCTGTATAACCTCATAGTGTGACCTAGAGTCATAGTTGTTCATGTTGAAGGAATTAGTCACAAGCTTTGGCAGCCATATTGGTTTACGCAAAAGTTTCAAAAAAGTGTTTTCTTTCCAACCGCTTATGTTAAAGCTATGAAATTTGCTGTATAACCATATATTTTCACCTAGAGTTACATTTGTTCGTACTAAAAGTATAGGTCATATGGTGTGGCAGCCATTTTAAAAAATGCAAACATTTTGAAAATGTGTTTTTTTTTTTAATGCTTATGTTAGAACTGTAATAACTTGTTGTATAGCTTTATATTGTGACATAACTGCTTATATGGCATTGCAAAAATGATGCGCTGCCCACCTCTATTGCTGCTTGCAGCTATATTTAGATATAAAAATAAGCATATAGATAGGTACAGTAGGAGAGTTAAACATACACTATAAAGAACTAAATTAAAATAAAATAGTATAAACATGAATGCAGATCTCTATAGAAGGAAACACAATCACAAAACTCCTACTTTCTACCAGGAATAGCATTTAGGGTTTCATGGGAGTTTCATGGGAGTAACTTATATTTTAAGGGGAAACATAGCCTTGAGTTTCTAATATTCAAAGTACTGTCCTCCATCTTGGATGCACCTTTTCAGCCATATTAGTCTTGCAAATTTATTTCCATATGCATTATTTAAAGTGCTACTACACAGAAACCATTTTTTGTTTTAATGAATACACAGTCTATGTTGTGTAAACATACTTTAAATACAGAAAATTTGTCTGTAGGATCAAAATCCAATGAGGGAGCCCCCCATGGATAAGGACACGGTCATTATCCACATAGGTGAATGGATATTCACTATGAGCACAGGTTCTTATATGCATCCAAGGGGTTAATAACCATCATAATTCCAATGAGAAGTGACCTGGATGATTTTTCACAAGGTTTTACTCAAACTTATTTGAGATTTTTTATTACACACATGTAATACAATGATATTAATAGTTCATGAAAACCGTGTAAGTCCTTGTTTCTCAACCTGAGGTAAATTTAACCTTTGGGGTACCTGGAGCTTTGGCAAGGAGTACTCAGTCACTTGCCCTTTCATTAGTTTTTCCCTGATGCAGCTAATATATAAGCCTTCAGTGTATCACAGAAATCAGTGTTTCTCAATTCTACCCTCAAGCACCTGTAACAGGCCAGATTCGAATTCCCTGCCTGGCTGCTCAGCTCAATCTCATCGACTGACTCACCTGTACTCAGGATAGGATAATCCTTAGAATTTGGCATTTGTCAATGTTAGTGACATTTGAGGACTAACATTGACAAATGCTCATATAAAATGTCTCACAGAGAAAATGCCAGGTAAAGTGTTTTACTGTGAAAAAGGTAATTATATCGGAATGGGGGCTCTGAAGATTTTTTCAAATGAGACAATTCAAATTGTCAGAAAAATACTACAAAGCTAGGTTATTGTGAAAATATATAGACTTTGCACTGCCTACGCTTTATATTGAGACAATTCTATAGCTATTTACTATTCTTTCAGAAAACAGAGACCACAAAAAAATTCTCAAAAGCATTTTATATATTTTTTCAGTAGTGAGCAAGTGCATCAATTTGAAAGTGTAGGGCTCCAGATTAGCCTGGAATGGCTTAGGGTTAAGGATTCAGGGAGGAGGAGTGTGTGTGGAGCTGAGAGTTAGATCTGCAACAGGGAGGGGTCTCTATTCACAGTTAAGAAGGGGTTCCTGGGAGTTTGAGACCCTCTTTCTTTTCCGGAACATCACAGATCTTCACGTAGCTGAGAGATTTTCTTGTTTCATCGCCATGGATAGGTCCCACAAATCTTCTCTTCCTCCACTCCGGTTCAGGGATGAGGCTTCATCGTCTGAATGCAAGACATCTAGGGAGAGAGAGATGAGTGAAGAGGATATTATACCCCCTTCCCCCAGGGCCCAAGGGCCTTCCCTCAGGCTAGGCCATCTGTCCCTGCAGTCTCATCTGACCATTAGTGATACCAGGGGCGGTTAAGACACCCAGCAGAGGCCTCTGCAGGGGTTATGGGTCCCCAGGATAGTGAGTCTAGGCCCCCCACTGGCACAACAGTGAGAGATGAGGGCATGGTATCGGCTGGGCCTGCCCCAGGGCCTACTGCCATGTGGGACGCCTCTGAGGCCTACATGGGGGCCTCAATGATACAGGCGCTTTGGCCCAAGTTTCAAATCAACCCCCTTTGGATTTGGGAGCTCTGCAGCAGGGACAACTGGCAACCGTGTGGTCCCTAGTTCAAGCCCTTGCTGCAGTGTTGGGCCGCGTTTTTGCAGGCCCTGAGCCTGCACGTGACTATGGGCCTGCAGTGGGTCCTATGGCATCCTAAGTCCCCCTCACGCCCGCTATAGGGCTTGCTGATAGCAGGGGGCAATCTTCACCTGCTTTCCATACGGTGCTTGCCTCTAGCGTTGGGCCTGCACATGGCCCAGCGCTACAGGCGGCACCGGAACCTACCGCCACACACCTGATGTTGAAGGAACCCTCCCATTCACTCTCCCAGCCACATTCCGCTACCTCTGGGCATCAATTGGTGAGCCCATTACCTACAGCCGCCGATGCAGCAAGGGCCTCCTCGTTGGTCTCGGCCGCAGCTCTGCCCACTTCCAGTCGGTGGGACTTCCAGTCGGGGTCAAGGCAGAGGACGCACACGCAGTATTACCGGAGAGGAGCCAAGAGAAGTGCTCTCTCCGTATCTCTGTCTCCTCATGGTAGGAGGGGGTGCCGGCCGAGGGGTGAGGGGCAGTGTGTATGGGGTCACAGCGAGCAGCAAATGTGCGGGCACAGTGGATCATTAATAAATAAGCATATGGGAAGGGGGGCTGGCATTATGAGCCCTGGGCCTTATGGCCTAAGGGACGCAGGACAATTTGGCACAAGCAGGGCTTGTAGTGCAGGTTACGCAGTGAGATGCCAGTTGCACAGGCAGTTAATATTAACAATATGAGCAGACAATATGATTATGAAAGCAATCCAGTGATTTAGGTGTGAGGGGGCAGCAGTTCAGGCAATCAGGGGAGCATGAGGGGACTAGTGGTGCAACGTATGGAGTGTGTATGGGAAGCGTGCATGGTTCCTCCATTCCTCTGTCGGCCGGTACTCCTCTCCTTTCTATGCTTCCACAGATGGATTGTCAGGAGGTTACCCGTCCAGGACCCCGTGGAGCAGCAGCTCCTTCAACCCCAATAATGGCAAGAGCATCAGCATCAGATGGAGAAGTGGCTGGGACTTCAACTTCAGCGGGACAGCAGCACACGGTGTCTGGTGAGCTAACATTGGAATAGGGGTCACAAGATGAGGGGGATTCTAGCTCACGTGGGTCTAGCTCAGAGAGCGACAGTGCCTTAGGTTTACATAAAATGGGGAAAAGAGAATGTATAGGATGCTTAGAACATTGGTGTCTTATAGGAAGAAAGCGCGCAGTCAGGGTGACACGGTTGCAAGCGAGAAGACTATAGTGGCAGCTAGTGCATTCGCTATTTAAACACCTGAAATCTAAGATGGTAAAGAAGATACAGAGCAGGAAGTGCGTTAACATATTTGAGCTCTCGGCGGAGGCTCAAAAACAAAACGAAATGGCAGAAGATGGGACGGGGCCCAAAAAGGTTAAAAGGCCGGACTCCTATGAGGAGTGGGTGAGCTGTTTTAGGGTGCTGGCTACCTGCTACTTAGCTAGGTGGCCAGATCATGTGGCGGACATCCTTAAATACCAAGACACAATTGAGAGGGTTTATAAAAGTCATAAGGAAGGTGCATGGAGGGACTATGACATGGGGTACCACAGGAAAATGGTGGCGAACCCAGCTCTATCATGTGGCGCTATTGAGATGTCATTATGCTCAAAGCTAGGTCCGGAGGTGGTGACAGCTCCTCCTAAGGGTCACGGGCACTCAGCCCTTTCGGGCAGGGCTTCGTGCCCGTAGAAAAGGGTGGGAGTGCTTGAAGTACCAGGACAAAACGTGTGAGAAGGGAACCGCCTGTTCCTTTTGTCACGTTTGTCACTGCGGCGGTCAGCATCCTGGAGTCGAATGCGCCAAGAAGACTCGCACAGTGAGTGCGGGGCGGAAAATCAGCGGCGTCTGGGAAGGGCAGCGACCCCGATGAAGGTGGACGTCCTTGAAACGTGGCTAGCATGTTATCCGGACTGGGCGGCAGCAGGATTGCTGCTGCCCGGGTTAAGGGAGGGCTTCCTTATTCCGGTGGCATAGAAACTTAAAGTCGGCCTATCAGTTTCTACACGCGGTAAGGGATAAGTTGATCAAAGAAGTTGGTTTGGGTCGCATGACGGGACCTTTTATACATCCCCCCTTAGAAGGCTTGGTGGTGTCGCCGTTAGGGGTGGTACTGAAGAAAGAAAAGGGTAAATTTTGCCTAATTCAGCACCTTTCATTTCCAAAAGGTAATTCAGTTAACGATGCGATAGCGCCTGAACTGAATTCAGTGCAATATCAGTTGTTTGAGTCAGCAGTGGATATCGTGCGAAGGGCAGGCTTAGGGGCTTTGATGGCGAAGCTGGACATCAAATCGGCTTTTAGGCTTCTACCTATTAATCCAGCATCTTTCAGATTAATGGGCTGCTACTTCGACGGAAAATACTATGTGGACATGTGCTTTCCTAAGGGCTGCTCGATTTCATGCACCTATTTCGAGGCATTTAGTTCATTCCTCCATTGGACAGTTGCTCAGTTTACAGGTTCGGATGCCATCACCCATTACCTAGACGATTTCCTGTTGGTGGGGGCTCCAAATTCCACCCAATGCTCAAAGCTAATGGAAGGTATGACCGCCCTCATGAGTAGGTTTGGGGTGCCTCTCGGGGCAGACAAATCGGAGGGCCCGTGTACGTGACTGACTTTCTTGGGGATAGAGATAGACTCAGTGGCTGAGCTCTGTCGCTTACCCGAGGACAAGCTGACAAGGTTGCTGGACACGGTGCGCGGTATTAGGAGAGCCCAGTTTATGTCGATCCGAGGACTTCAATCCCTGCTAGGGCTGTTGAACTTCCCCGGCAAAGTCATTCCCATGGGGCAGATTTTAAATCGAAGATTGGAAGCGCAGCTAGGAGGCTCTAGGCCCCAAAGGGCGAAGATACGCATCTCAGAGGAGATGAGGGATGACCTGGGGGTATGGGAAGTATTTCTTGCAGAGTTCAATGGAATCTGCATTTGGCAAGCACCCACGGAATTGAATCAATCGCTGCATTTGTTTACGGATGCAGCTGGTTCCGGGGGTACGGGGCGATGCTGGGTGAAGAATGGAGCGCGGAAGCGTGGCCTCCAGATTGGATAAAGGCAGGTCTGACTAGGAACTTGTGCTTCCTGGAGCTGTTCCCAGTAACTGTGGCAGTAGAGCTGTGGGCGGGCAAATTGGAAAATAGAGCAGTGATTTTCTGGTGTGATAACCAGAGCGTAGTTTATTCTACATCCCCAGGAGTGGTTAGACTTCTTAGGCATTTAGTGCTGCTTTGCATACAGCATAATATTCATTTTGCTGCAAAGCATGTGCCCGGGGTAAAGAATATGGTGGCGGATGCACTGTCTAGGGGGAAATGGGAGGAATTCAGAAAGGTTGCTCCTAGAGCATCTCCTCATGGCAAGCCTTGCCCGTTTTATCTCTGGCAGCTCGGTCACCCAGGGAATACGTCTTTCCCCTAGTTCAAGCTTCATTGGCTCCGGCAACTTGGAGGGCTTATGTGAAGCTTTGGAGCAAGTGGCAAGCATTCTGCGAGAGCAAACAGATTTCGTGTTACCAGGCTTCGCAGGTAACACTTTTAGAGTGGCTGGTTTCATTGCAAAATAAGGTGATTACGAAATCAGTGATACAGGGTAAATTAGCAGCATTGTCTTTCCTTAATAAGCTCTTTCAGTTAAGAGGCTTTACGGGAACTTTTCTGGTAAGGCAGTCTGTAAGGGGTTGGGGCCGCAGAGAGTTACAGAGAATGGACATCAGGGAGCCTATTACCACACCACGCATGCTTAGATTAATGCAAGTATTGGAGGACATTTGCCGAAATCAGTATGAGGTCTTGCTGTTTAGAGCGGCTTTTGCGCTAGCTTTCCATGGGGCCATGCAAATTAGTGAACTGGTCCCCCCCCTCGGGTTCAGCCAAGCAAGGGGCAGTTCAAAGAAAGCATGTAAGGCTGTCCGCGGCATCGGTCCTGCTGTTCATACCGAGATCAAAAGCCGATCAAGATGGGAACGGAGTGTGGTTGCATCTTCTGAAATCATAGGATGGCAGGGCATGCCCGGTGGCACTACTGAATGCGTTTTCGGGGGGGGCCCATTTCTAATGCATTAGAACAGATTAGGGCTAACCAAATTTCAATTCAGTAGGGTGCTGTCTGAAGCAGCAAAAAAGGCAGGGCTTGACTCTTTGCACAAAGCCCCCTATTCCTTTAGGCTGGGCGCAGCGACTAGTGCAGCAGCTTTAGGATGGTCAGCAGACAGGATTAAGGCGCTGGGGCGGTGGAGAACGCAGCACTATAAAACCTACGTTAGGCCTACCGAGGACCCAGCCTATTGATGAGAAAGGGGGGAATGCTTGGGGGCAGTGTCGTGGTCAGGGCTGTAATTTGTTGTTTGGTGGGTAACATGGTTCTGTGTTTTACAGTTAGAGGCAGTACCCCACAAAAGGTCTGGATTGTCGGCCATTCTTTCGTGCATTGGGTATCCATCAGAGCTCTAGCAGTCCCGGATGGGAGCCAGCTAGGCTTTCACCCCTCCCGGGTGTCCATCAGGTGGCTAGAGCGCAGAGGGCTTTGCTGACACAAACTGCCACCTTTAATCCAGGAGGCTCACCGGAGGTGGGGTCGTCCCAACATCTTAGTAATACATCTAGGGGGCAACAACTTAGGTGCATTGCGTACCCGTGATTTGATTAGTATCATGGGGACTGATATCAGGTGGTTGCACGCGTGGCTGCCTGGTGTGAGGGTAGGGTGGTCATATATCATTCCCAGGTTACATTGGAGGCACATGGCAAGTCACAAGGCAGCATTTGGGGTCAGGAAGAAGATAGAGACATTGGCAAGATGGTCTGTGAGTTGGGAGGTTTCGTAGTGAGGCACTCCGACATCTCGGCCGGGGATAAAATCTGTACAGAAAAGATGGAGTTCATTTGACAGAAGTTGGCCTGGATAGGTTTAACGTCAACAATAAAAGGGCCCTAACAGCGATAGTTTAATAATTAAAAAAAAAAAAATATATATATATAATGTTGTGGTTATTGACTGATAGTTAGGTTGGCGGCAAGAATCTGTCAGGGCAGATTACCTTCTTGTGGCGGGCGGTAGCATCCCAGACGGCAGACAGAAAGCGGGGAGGAGTGACGGCCATTGCAGGGGGCATGACGTACTCAGGCGTGTGCCTGGGGAAAACGCCTCCTGGCTTGCGGCGGGCCGAACAGCTCGAGTTTCATCCTTTCATCTGGTACTGCGTTGTAGCCAGGCTCCGCTTTGTTTCCGTTTGCCTGGGGGCTGCTTCTCGCTTCATATGGTTTTCCATAGGTAAACATTGCCACCTAATAGTTAATTAATGTTTAAGAGTTTATATGCATTTACTTGTACCCAGGTAAATGAGTTATAGTTAAAAGTTATTGGAAGGCCTTGATGTTTTATAATATAACTAGTCAAGGAGTGCCTCTTATTTAATAAACGACCTCCATTTGGTTGTTGTGTCTTTATTTCTTAAATTTAGAGTTAAAGGGACATTGAACCCAAATTTTTTCTTTCGTGATTCAGATAGAGCCTGCAACTTTCTAATTTACTCCTATTATCAATTTTTCTTTGTTCTCTTGCTTTCTTTATTTAAAAAAAGAAGGCATCTAAGCTATTTTTTTGGTTCAGAACCATGGAAAGCACTTGTTTATTGGTAGGTGAATGTACCCACCAATCAACAAGAACAACACAGAGTGTACACCTAAAATGGGCCGGCATCTAAACTTACATTCTTGCATTTCAAATAAAGATACCAAGAGAATGAAAATAATATAATAGGAGTAAATTAGAAAGTTGCTTAAAATTGCATGCTCTATCTGAATCACAATAGAAAAAAATTGGGTTCAGTGTCCCTTTAAGTAAGTTGTTATGCTGCACCCGCTCGACATTGGTCCTTTAATCCCTTAAATACTAAATTAATTTTTTAGTTAGTCAATAAACTATAATTAACTATCCAGTAATAGGAAAGCTATTTTGAAGCAATTGTAAGGGTTAAAAAAAATGAGATTTTAGAGGTTAAAAAAACTTGTGTTGAAGGGACATAGTACTAAATAACTATACGTTTGCTTCCTTGTTGTGCTCCTTATATGTTAAGGTTAGTCATTTACGGCTAGATTTAGAGTTTGGCGTTAGCCGTCAAAACCAGCGTTAGAGGCTCCTAACGCTGGTTTTGGGCTACCGCTGGTATTTAGAGTCTTGTAGGTAAGGGTCTAACGCTCACTTTGCAGCCGCGACTTTTCCATACCGCAGATCCCCCTACGCCATTTGCGTATCCTATCTTTTCAATGGGATCTTTCTAACGCCGGTATTTAGAGTCTTGGCTGAAGTGAGCGACAAAACTCCAGCCGCAGAAAAAAGTCAGGAGTTAAGAGCTTTATGGGCTAACGCCGGTTCATAAAGCTCCTAACTACTGTGCTCTAAAGTACACTAACACCCATAAACTACCTATGTACCCCTAAACCGAGGCCCCCCCACATCGCCGCCACTCTAATAATTTTTTTAACCCCTAATCTGCCGACCGCACACCGCCGAAACCTACGTTATCCCTATGTACCCCTAATCTGCTGCCCCTAACACCGCCGACCCCTATATTATAATTATTAACCCCTAATCTGCCGCCACCAACGTCGCTGCTACCTTACCTACAATTATTAACCCCTAATCTGCCAACCGGACCTCACCACTACTATAATAAATGTATTAACCCCTAAAGCTAAGTCTAACCCTAACACTAACACCCCCCCTAAGTTAAATATAATTTAAATCTAACTAAATAAATTAACTCTTATTAAATAAATTATTCCTATTTAAAGCTAAATACTTACCTGTAAAATAAACCCTAATATAGCTACAATATAAATTATAATTACATTGTAGCTATTTTAGGATTAATATTTATTTTACAGGTAACTTTGTATTTATTTTAACTAGGTACAATAGCTATTAAATAGTTAATAACTATTTAATATCTACCTAGTTAAAATAATTACAAAATTACCTGTAAAATAAATCCTAACCTAAGTTACAATTAAACCTAACACTACACTATCAATAAATTAATTAAATAAAATACCTACAATTAAATCTAACACTACACTATCAATAAATTAATTACATGAAATACCTACAAATAAATACAATTAAATAAACTAACTAAAGTACAAAAAATAAAAAAAGCTAAGTTACAAAAAATAAAAAAATTAATTACAAACATAATAAAAATATTACAACAATTTTAAGCTAATTACACCTACTCTAAGCCACCTAATAATATAACAAAGCCCCCCAAAATAAAAAAATGCCCTACCCTATTCTAAAATTAAAATAGAAAAGCTCTTTTACCTTACCAGCCCTTAAAAGGGCCTTTTGCGGGGCATGCCCCAAAGAATTCAGCTCTTTTGCCTGTAAAAATAAACACAATACCCCCCCCAACATTACAACCCACCACCCACATACCCCTAATCTAACTCAAACCCCCCTTAAATAAACCTAACACTAAGCCCCTGAAGATCTTCCTACCTTATCTTCACCACGCCAGGTATCACCGATCCGTCCAGAGGAGGCTCCAAAATCTTCACCCAAGCCCAAGCGGGGGCTGGAGATCCATCATCCGGCTGAAGTCTTCTATCAAGAGGCAAGAAGAAGTCCAGAAGAGGCTCCAAAGTCTTCATCCTATCCGGGCAGAAGAGGAGATCCGGACCGGCAACCATCTTCATCCAAGCGGCATCTTCTATCTTCATCCGATGACGAGCGGCTCCATCTTGAAGACCTCCGGCGCGGATCCATCCTCTTCCGACGTCCTAAGTCTGAATGAAGGTTCCTTTAAATGACATCATCCAAGATGGCGTCCCTCGAATTCCGATTTTTCCTACCTTAATTCCGATTGGCTGATAGAATCCTATCAGCCAATCGGAATTCGAGGGACGCTATCTTGGATGACGTCATTTAAAGGAACCTTCATTCGGACTTAGGACGTCGGAAGAAGAGGATGGATCCGCGGTGAGGTCCGGTCGGCAGATTAGGGGTTAATACTTGAAGTTAGGTGTCAGCGATGTTAGGGAGGGCAGATTAGGGGTTAATACTATTTATTATAGGGTTAGTGAGGCGGATTAGGGGTTAATACATTTATTATAGTATCGGTGAGGTCCGGTCGGCAGATTAGGGGTTAATTATTGTAGGTAGCTGGCGGCGACGTTGTGGGGGGGCAGATTAGGGGTTAATAAATATAATATAGGGGTCGGCGGTGTTAGGGGCAGCAGATTAGGGGTACATAGGTATAATGTAGGTTGCGGCGGTGTATGGAGCGGCAGATTAGGGGTTAAAAAAAATATGCAGGGGTCAGCGATAGCGGGGGCGGCAGATTAGGGGTTAATAAGTGTAAGGCTAGGGGTGTTTAGACTCGGGGTACATGTTAGAGTGTTAGGTGTAGACTTAGAAACTGTTTCCCCATAGGGGGAATCCTGCACAAGCACGTTATTGAAGCTGGCCGCGTCCGTAAGCACCGCTGGTATTGAGAGTTGCAATGGCGGTAAATATGCTATACGCTCCCTTTTTGGAGCCTAACACAGCCCTTCTGTGAACTCTAAATACCAGCGGTATTTAAAAGGTGCGGGGGGAAAAAAGCCAGCGTTAGCTACGCGGGTCGTTACCGACAAAACTCTAAATCTAGCCGTTACTGTTTGTTGCGAGAGGCACATAATATTAAAGGTAATGTCTAGCATAGCCTGGTGGAGGACTATATTAGCATATGTTAACAGGTCAGGGGAAGCAATTTAGTGTTTGGACTTTAAACACTGTCAATAATAAATTGACTCAAATGTATATTAAATTATACACATAATGAACTGATATAAATTCTTACGGCTAGATTTAGAGTTTTGTCGGTAACGACCCGCGTAGCTAACGCTGGCTTTTTTCTGGCCGCACCTTTAAAATAACTCTGGTATTGAGAGTCCACAGAATGGCTGCGTTAGGCTCCAAAAAAGGAGCGTAGAGCATATTTAACGCCACTGCAACTCTCGATACCAGAGTTGCTTATGGACGCGGCCAGCCTCAAAAACGTGCTCGTGCATGATTCCCCCATAGGAAACAATGGGGCTGTTTGAGCTGAAAAAAAACCTAACACCTGCAAAAAAGCCGCGTTCAGCTCCTAACGCAGCCCCATTGTTTCCTATGGGGAAACACTTCCTACGTCTGCACCTAACACTCTAACATGTACCCCGAGTCTAAACACCCCTAACCTTACACTTATTAACCCCTATTCTGCCGCCCCCGCTATCGCTGACCCCTGTATATTATTTTTAACCCCTAATCTGCCGCTCCGTAAACCGCCGCTACTTACATTATCCCTATGTACCCCTAATCTGCTGCCCCTAACACCGCCGACCCCTATATTATATTTATTAACCCCTAATCTGCCCCCCACAACGTCGCCTCAACCTGCCTACACTTATTAACCCCTAATCTGTCGACCGGACCGCACCGCTATTATTATAAAGTTATTAACCCCTAATCCGCCTCACTAACCCTATAATAAATAGTATTAACCCCTTATCTGCCCTCCCTAACATCGCCGACACCTAACTTCAATTATTAACCCCTAATCTGCCGACTGGAGCTCACCGCTATTCTAATAAATGTATTAACCCCTAAAGCTAAGTCTAACCCTAACACTAACACCCCCCTAAATTAAATATAATTTTAATCTAACGAAATTAATTAACTCTTATTAAATAAATTATTCCTATTTAAAGCTAAATACTTACCTGTAAAATAAATCCTAATATAGCTACAATATAAATTATAATTATATTATAGCTATTTTAGGATTAATATTTATTTTACAGGTAACTTTGTATTTATTTTAACCAGGTACAATAGCTATTAAATAGTTAAGAACTATTTAATAGCTAAAATAGTTAAAATAATTACAAAAACTTCCATCCGATTGAAGTCTTCATCCAAGAGGCATCTTCTATCGTCATTCATCCGGAGCGGAGCGGCAGCATCCTGAAGACCTCCGACGCGGAACATCCATCCTGGCCGACGACTGAATGACGAATGACGGTTCCTTTAAATGACGTCATCCAAGATGGCGTCCCTCGAATTCCGATTGGCTGATAGGATTCTATCAGCCAATCGGAATTAAGGTAGGAATATTCTGATTGGCTGATGGAATCAGCCAATCAGAATCAAGTTCAATCCGATTGGCTGATCCAATCAGCCAATCAGATTGAGCTCGCATTCTATTGGCTGTTCCGATCAGCCAATAGAATGCGAGCTCAATCTGATTGGCTGATTAGATCAGCCAATCGGATTGAACTTGATTCTGATTGACTGATTCCATCAGCCAATCAGAATATTCCTACCTTAATTCCGATTGGCTGATAGAATCCTATCAGCCAATCGGAATTCGAGGGACGCCATCTTGGATGACGTCATTTAAAGGAACCGTCATTCGTCGTCTAGTCGTCGGAGAAGAAGGATGGATCCGCGATGGAGGTCTTCAAGATGGAGCCGGTCCTCATCGGATGAAGATAGAAGATGCCGCTTGGAAGATGATGGTTGCCGGTCCGGATCTACTCTTCTTCCCGGATAGGATGAAGACTTTGGACCCTCTTCTGGACTTCTTCAGCCGTCGGATGATGGATGTCTAGCCCCCGCTTGGGCTTAGATGAAGATTTTGGAGCCAGGACCGATCGGTGATACCCGGTGAGGTGAAGATAAGGTAGGAAGATCTTCAGGGGCTTAGTGTTAGGTTTATTTAAGGGGGGTTTGGGTTAGATTAGGGGTATGTGGGTGGTGGGTTGTAATGTTGGGGGGGGTATTGTATGTTTTTTTTTACAGGAAAAAGAGCTGAACTTCTTGGGGCATGCCCCGCAAAGGGCCCTGTTCAGGGCTGGTAAGGTAAAAGAGCTTTGAACTTTAGTAATTTAGAATAGGGTAGGGCATTTTTTTATTTTGGGGGCTTTGTTATTTTATTAGGGGGCTTAGAGTAGGTGTAATTAGTTTAAAATTGTTGTAATATTTTTCTAATGTTTGTAAATATTTTTTTATTTTTTGTAACTTAGTTCTTTTTTATTTTTTGTACTTTAGTTAGTTTATTTCATTGTATTTATTTGTAGGAATTGTATTTAATTTATTTATTGATAGTGTAGTGTTAGGTTTAATTGTAGATAATTATAGGTATTTTATTTAATTAATTTATTGATAGTGTAGTGTTAGGTTTAATTGTAGATAATTATAGGTATTTTATTTAATTAATTTATTGATAGTGTAGTGTTAGGTTTAATTGTAACTTAGGTTAGGATTTATTTTACAGGTAAATTTGTAATTATTTTAACTATTTTAGCTATTAAATAGTTCTTAACTATTTAATAGCTATTGTACCTGGTTAAAATAAATACAAAGTTACCTGTAAAATAAATATTAATCCTAAAATAGCTATAATATAAATATAATTTATATTGTAGCTATATTAGGATTTATTTTACAGGTAAGTATTTAGCTTTAAATAGGAATAATTTATTTAAGAAGAGTTAACTAATTTCGTTAGATTAAAATTATATTTAATTTAGGGGGGTGTTAGTGTTAGGGTTAGACTTAGCTTTAGGGGTTAATACATTTATTAGAATAGCGGTGATCTCCAGTCGGCAGATTAGGGGTTAATAATTGAAGTTAGGTGTCGGCGATGTTAGGGAGGGCAGATTAGAGGTTAATACTATTTATTATAGGGTTAGTGAGGCGGATTAGGGTTTAATAACTTTATTATAGCAGCGGTGCGGTCCGCTCGGCAGATTAGGGGTTAATAAGTGTAGGCAGGTGGAGGCGACATTGAGGGGGGCAGATTAGGGGTTAATAAATATAATATAGGGGTCGGCGGTGTTAGGGGCAGCAGATTAGGGGTACATAGCTATAATGTAGGTGGCGGCTCTTTGCGGTCGGCAGATTAGGGGTTAATTATTGTAGGTAGCTGGCTGCGACGTTGTGGGGGGTAGGTTAGGGGTTAATAAATATAATATAGGGGTCGGCGGTGTTAGGGGCAGCAGATTAGGGGTACATAAGTATAACGTAGGTGGCGGTCGGCAGATTAGGGGTTAATTATTGTAGGTAGCTGGCGGCGACGTTGTGGGGGGCAGGTTAGGGGTTAATAAATATAATATAGGGGTCGGCGGTGTTAGGGGCAGCAGATTAGGGGTACATAAGTATAACGTAGGTGGCGGTCGGCAGATTAGGGGTTAAAAAAATTGAATCGAGTGGCGGCGATGTGGGGGGACCTCGGTTTAGGGGTGCATAGGTAGTTTATGGGTGTTAGTGTACATTAGAGCACAGTAGTTAAGAGCTTTATAAACCGGCGTTAGCCCAGAAAGCTCTTAACTTCTGACTTTTTTCTGCGGCTGGAGTTTTGTCGTTAGATTTCTAACGCTCACTTCAGACACGACTCTAAACACCGGAGTTAGAAAGATCCCATTGAAAAGATAGGATACGCAATTTACGTAAGGGGATCTGCGGTATGGAAAAGTCGCGGCTGAAAAGTGAGCGTTAGACCCTTTTTTGAATGACTCCAAATACCGGCGGTAGCCTAAAACCAGCGTTAGGAGCTTCTAACGCTGGTTTTCACGGCTACCGCCAAACTCCAAATCTAGGCCTGAGTAAGCAAAAAAAAAAAAATCTGCGTTCAAACATATTTGGCCCCATGTACTAAGGCAGGTGCAGACAAGGCTTCCGGCTTTGCATCAAATGGGCAGCAGATACTGTAATTTCACTGCCCTATGAATTGTTACATACTCACTTGAGTGTGTTAAATTTATAGTAAATTTTAGCGTTTATGAAACGCTAGGATCTACCAATGCAACAAAGGAGACTTTCAGTCATGAAGTATAAAATACTTCATGCTGAAAGTTCCTTTATTTGTCTCCAGCGTTCACCGCGCTAAGGTTCTCAGGCAGCCCACGGCAGAACGCTATTTTGCAGTGAGGTGATCTTAGCCAATTACGTGCTAGCTATCCGGCATAATGCCAGCTGGCACGCACGGCTATTGGCTAGGAGAAGGAAATGTCACCTCATTGAAAAATAGGCTTCTGCTACAGGCGGCATGAGGTGCTCAGCGTGGAAAAACGCTACAGGCGTAAATCCTAGGATTTAGTATCACTTTAAGCCTCCCCCTTCTCTCACGAAATTGGCCTAACATGTTTGAAGTGATTTCTATATGTCAATTCAGAGGTGGCAGAACGTGTATAAGCAGCGGTCTGGTAATGTACATTGCAGAAAGAAGGCTCACATAAGCTAGCCTGCCCCGCAAGGGCTTAAAAGCAGAATCAGCTGCTTAGTACATTGATATATATGAAAATCTATTTATCAATACTTCGAACATATTTCCCTATGTAGAGAACATTGGAATATGAAATATTCACAGTAAATACATAGTCAAAACCTTTATCTAATATTAATATTACTTAAATATGTTTTTAAAGGTCTTCATCTACTTAAAGGGACAGTCTAGTCCAAAATAAACTTTCATGATTCAGATAGAGAATGTAATTTTAAACAATTTTCCAATTTACTTTTATCCCCAATTTTGCTTTGTTCTCTTGGTATTCTTAGTTGAAAGCTAAACCTAGGAGGTTCATATGCTAATTTCTAAGCCCTTGAACGCCGTTGCTTCTCTCAGGACATTTTGACAATTTTTCACCACTAGATGGTGTTAGTTCATGTGTGTCATATAGATAACACTGTGCTCACGCACATGGAATTCAGGTGAGCCAGCTCTGATTGGCTGAAATGGATGTCTGTCAAAAGAATTGAAATAAGGGGGCAGTTTGCAGAAGATTAGATATAAGGTAATCACAGAGGTAAAAAGTGTATTTATATAACTGTGTTGGTTGTGCAAAACTAGGGAATGGGTAGTAAAGGGAAAGTGTAGACTGTCTCTTTAACTGTAAAGGGCTCCAATGCACATATATATATATATATATATATATATATATATATATATATATATATATATATAAATATATATATATATATATATATATGTTTATATGTGTGTACTTATATATGTAGGTGTTTATATGTATATTTACACATATACATATTTCGACATGTATTTGTATGTATCTCAATGTTAAAGCCCTTTTGCAGCTTTTGCACCCGAGATCTCATATCTTTGAGCCATTATGACTTTTGTCTGCAATATATTTTTTGGAAATAATTTTTATTAGACAGTTATTATGAGTGTAACTGTACTTTGTAATGTATTTTGATATGTTGACACTTTTTTGTTTCTGAAAACAGTTAACCACAGCTCCGAGATCACTGTAAGAATTGAAGCGTAAATGGCGATTGCGCTCAACTTGTAATATCAGCGCAATTAAAAATGCTTGCGAAACCCAATAAAATCGTTTGCGCTTCACCTGTAATCTAGCCCTTTATATTCAATAATTATATATATATATATATATATATATACATACATACATATATATAGTTATATAATTTACATTATGAGATATTTTATTGCAAATAAAACATTTATTTACTTCTGAAAATGTAAATCTGTAGTAATCAGTATGAAAAAAATCACACAGTGGGGAAAAAAACACACAGATTGAGCCATTCTATACTATAGTATAAATACCTATTAAAGAAGAAAAATAGTTTACATAATTCTTCCTAAACTGATCTGTTAAAGCAGATGTTTATTACTAAAATATATTGCCAAGTGGAAAGCACAATTTGCCTCAAATAGCATTTTCTCACCTGATCTACAGGAAGATTTATGGTTATATTTTATAAGAACTGCTGCAGAAATATTATTATTTAATAGAATCAAACTGCTTCTTCAGTAAAGGAATATTGACAAACTCTTGGTGCCTGCACGTAGGAACATTTCTGCGGTTAGTATGTTTTGTTTTAATCAATACTAAAATGTTCTGCAAAGTGTACAATCAATAAGGAAGGAACATATTGGTTTCCTTTCAATACAAATATATTATTTTTTTCTAACTGGTATATACTTAGTGAAAGGATTTTCTTAACTTAAAACAATAAATTGTGCAGGAATATGTTAAATCATTTGTATATAGAGATGACCTATGAGAGGACAAAATAGGATGTTGGATATTTACACTGTACTATAAATTTGATGAATGATCTCTCATGTGGATGAACCTAGAAGGGGATAAAGATGTGTCAGATATGCATCAAATACGCATGGACTTCTGAGAACAGCCCCTGTATCCCACCCAAGTTATATATGTAGATGAACTGTGATTCTGACACCCACAAAAAGCACTGTGTTTCTAATTCCTGTATGTGTTGGCTAATATATATGGCATTACTATATCAGTTAGCTGACAACGAACCTCCCAAAGTTGCCAACAGTCCCTGATTTCCAGGGACAGTCCCTGGAAATGTCCCTTCCAAGAGATTTGGAGGGCTGCAGCTGAACTGGGGCATGTGTGACATAAGTTGATGGGGAGGAGCTGCCAGTGATGTTTTGCGTGCAGAAAGTACTCTGCATAATCACTAAGAGCAGGTCTAGGCAGGGACTCCTTGTTGCACCTTCTCTGAGTGATCAATGTTGAAACAAATCAGAAGAAAAAACACGTACAAACAGCTCCTCCATACTAGATAAGGAGCTGTGCTAATTTGCTGCAAAAGAGGGGAGATTAATTGGCTACTACTGTAGATAATTTATTGTTTGCATCTTTGCATTATATTAGCACCACTTCCTACACACACTGCAAACATATGAAAATTGCTGTCAGACTTAATAATACAAAAATCCATTTGCCCCAACAGCTCACCCAGTCCGGTGCTGTGCATAATCACACAGTAAGATCAGTAAGAGTTTTTGCTGTCTTTCCTCCTATTTATAGTATTTTGACACACTGCAGCCTAGCTCCTCCCCTCCACCTCTGCCCTAAGAATGTCATAAGGAGTCCAGGATAACTTAGGAACCATTTCTGCTGGCTATTAGGACAGTGGATCTAAGGTAGTTTTGTGTCACTTAAAGGCACACCGTTCTGTGTGCCTTTAAGAACTCAGCTGAGCCCGGCAATAGTGTAAAAATTCAATAGGTAGTGTCAATATAGACAATTTCACTTAAAATGTAAATAATATACACAAACCATCACAGTTTATGAAAAATATTCAGTCCAGTAAATATTAAATTTCATGAACCTGATAAAACAGCTATTGGCTTAAAGATGAGAAACATTTTTTAAAATATGTTATGCCACTAAACCCTTTCAGTAATTAGCACTATAGAAATGACAGAAAGGTTAAATACATAGGTACATTTCAATTGTAAACATAAGAATTTTAGCAATATATTTTGTATAGCAAATATGCTTCTAGTAAAAGTTATTTTACTGTTTAAGCAGAATACCTACATATGTTGTGAGTGCCCCGTGCAACAGCTTTCAAACACAATGCCTTCTCACAGAGGGCCTGATATTCAAAACCTTGCAGCATGGAGAGAAATCACACAAAATCTTTGAGATTTTTTTTAGACATTGGCCCCAAGTTATCAAAGTCTTGCGGACCTGATCCGACAGTGTGGATCAGGTCCGCCATACTTTGCTGAATACGGCGAGCGCATTGCACCAGCACGCCAGCAGGGGGTGTCAATCAACTCGATAGGGTTGATTTCCGGCGATGTCTGTCTGCCTGCTCTGAGTAGGCGGTCAGGTTATGGAGCAGCGGTCTTTGTGACTGCTGCTTCATAACTGCTGTTTCTGGCGAGCCTGCAGGCTCGCCAGAAACACGAGGCATCAAGCTCCATTCGAGCTTGATACATATGCCCCCTTGTATTGTCATGTAGGACTCACATAAAGAACACTCCATAGCAACATAATCATTTCTTAAGGTAAAATCTGTTTCTAAATTCTTTTAAGGGCCTTGTGGTACCAATGAGACTTCATAAAATATATTGCATGAGCGCTGATGTTTTGAATATCAGGCCCAGAGTCAGCATTGGCTTGTATGATACAAATGATATCTTCTTGTTTCGGGCATCAGGGTTCATTTGGCCCTTGATAAATCGGCCCCTTAGAGTCAGTAAGGATTCTTGCAGAAAATCCTGGTTTGCCAGATTTAGCACCTTGAAAGTAGGTGCATTATAATTGTGAGGTTCCTCTCTCTTGACGCCCTATGATTGTTTTGGTTTTAACTGCACTATTCATGGAGCTCTTACGTTTGTTTTTTTACAAGGTGGTCTAATATTGGCTGATAGATTAACTGAGTTTCTAGCACAATTAATCAGTCTGTCAAAACCCATTTCTGAGAAAGAAAACTGTTGTTGGCAAAAGCCCAGCATATAATTTGGGCTATTTTGTTGCATTCATATTTAAATCTCTCACTGTCTTTATTTAATCTGTTTGTACTTTAAAAACCCATTATGCCTGTTATGAGTAGCATTTCCTGGCTTTTCACACAAGCTTTTCCATGTTAAAATGATGGTTAACTTTCCACTTTTTATAATCAGATCCTGAAAGTTAGTGATATTTTTGTAATTTACTTTTTAATGTAGCCATACCATTCTAATTCTAATACAGCATGCTCCCCCACCCACTTCAAAAGTAATATTTTCTGGACGCTAACGGTTTGAACTGTTCTCGAATCAGTGCAAAATAATATTTGAAATAAAGACCAGATGTAAACAAGTAATATAAGCATGCATCATAAACTAACAAAAATCATATTTAAAGAGGAGAGTATACTAATGAGCCTTTTTCTATATAAATAGGTAAGAAATATACCAAACTATACTAAAACTAAAACCTGAAGTTTATTAAAATAAACCTTTACACAAGACCTCATCAAACATCTTTACATTTCAATATGATATACTAATTAACTTTCTAAGCAGACAACCAAAAGAAAGTGTGAACTTATTCATAAGGGGAAATCTAGAGAGGCTGATACAATAAAGCCTAAGCATTGTGTGAACAGAAGGCATGGATACAGGTTAAATGGAGATGTTAACCTTGGGCTAAAGGGCATCAAGCTGCTAATGCATAAACTATTTATTTGCAGGGAAAGTTTTTCTGTGAATCCATCCAGAATGCTGCTAACAGCTCCTAAGCATTCAGTGTTGACGAGTTTCACTACCTGCTTTCTCTCACTCAAGTCCATGAGGCCTATTTATCAAATGTCTGTCGGACCGTCCAACAGACATCGCTGAATGCGGAGAGCAATATGCTCTCCATACTCAGCATTGCACCAGCAGCTCCTGTGAGTTGCTGTTGCAACACAGCCCCCTGCAGGCTTGGCAGGGGGGGTGTCAATCAACCCGATCGTACTCAATTGGGTTGAATTCCGGCGATGTCTGTCCGCCTGCTCAGAGCAGGCGGACAGGGTTATGGAGCAGCGGTCTTTAGACCGCTGCTTCATAACTGCTGTTTCTGGTGCTTCATAACTGCTGTTTCTGGTGAGCCTGCAGTCTCGCCAGAAACAAGGGCCCTCAAGCTCCATCCAGAGCTTGATAAATGGGCTTCCATGTCAGGAGCGCTGCTATAAGACTGTCCCATTTGAGAGGCTGTGTTCTGTTCAACAGCATGGATCCTGGAGGTAAGATTGTTTCAATTTTTACACATAAAACACTATAACAGGGTTAAAGCGTGGCTCCTTTATACCTTGATAGGATCCAGGGTTAATATCCTCTGAAGGGGGTTTATTGAACAGTTGGGGGTTAATTAATCAGTGTTTTAATTATTTACATGCTGCTTTGTGTGATTTTTTTCCTGGGCTGATAGACTGTGTATTTTTAGCTGGAACAACAAACAGGTTTCACTTTTAAGTTTCACTTTTGTTTTTTAAAGTGTTGCATAGCTTGCTGTACTTGTAATAACAAGGGAAGTACTGTCTTGCATTCCATGTGACCGGGTGTGGTCTATGTTCATTTCCTCTATTCTGCCTGAGACTTGAACCTGAGGAGAGCGTTTCCTTTGTTAACTGTCTGGGTCTAGGAGGTGGTGAGTGCCCCAGCCATTGGGAGTATAAAGGTGCAGTTTTCTATAATAAAAAAACAAACAAAAACAAACAAAAAAAAAAAAACGTTTTTATTTGTGTCCTTCTGTGGGTATAACCTGAGCTATGGAGGACTCTGACATGTTAGAAGGTACTCCTTCTGTACTAAATCATACCTGTTTATATTGTGAGGAGGCCATGGTTTTCCCGCCCACTTAATTATGTTCCACATGCCTTAACACCGTTATAAAGTCTAAGAAGGGAGACAAGCCTGCTAAGGCTCTTAGTCCCTCTGAGCCGTCTACCTCTCAGGACTCGGCGTCCCATGAGATTACTACCCTTGCTACATTATCCACTCCACATGCAGTTCCCAGTAGCACGTCTAATCCTCCATCCGGAGGGGGCCTTCTTCCTGAGGACTTTGCCGCGCAGCTACAAACGGCGGTGTCTGCGGCCCTCAGTGCATTACCTCGCTCTAACAACCGCAAGAGAAAGGTTAAACATAGCTCTTCAGATTTAGCTATTATGTCCCAGTTATCTGATGATCAGTTAACCTCTGTAGCTTCAGAGGGTGAACTTTCTGGTTTGGAATCCATAGCGTCTAAGCCTCCTGCTGCAGAGGAAGATCCTTTAGATTTAAAATTGATCACTTGCATTTTTTATTAAAGGAGGTTCTGTCTTTGCTAGAGGTTCCAGAGGCCACGTTGCCTGAAGAACCTATGATACCTATCTTAGGAAGGAAAAGGAAGCTATCAACTGCTGCAACCAGATTTCTGAGAAGGTGGGTTGAGAAAAACCCTCGAGTGACTGCAAAAGACCTGCAACTAGACTTTGTGGCAACAGGCACTGAGGTTTCAGTTTGCACAGTAAGGCGCGTACTAAACGCAGAAGATTTCCATGCCAGAACTCCAAGATGAACACCACTACTGACCCAAAAGCACAAGAAAAGTTGGCTCAAAATATGCTCAAAATCACATAAATAAGGCCCAGAAGTTTTGGGATTCTTTACTGTGGAGAGATAAAACAAAACTGAAACTTTTCAGCCCAATGAATCAGCGGTATGTCTAGAGGAAGAATTAAGCATGCGCTGAAAATAACACTCTATAATTAAGCGTGGTGGTGGCTCGGTGATGCTCTGAAGCTGCTTGCATCCTATGGCACTGATAACCTGCAGCGTGGAAGGCAAGATGGATACATTCAAGTATCAGGAAATCCTAGGTGAAAACATCATGCCGTCTGTGAGGAAGCTTAAGCTTGGGCATCATTGGACCTTCCTACAGGACAATGATGCCAAGCATGCCTCAAATTCCACCAAGGCTTGGTTGCAGATGAAGTCCTGGAAGATTTTACAGTGACCATCACAGTCACCTTATTTGAACCCCATAGAAAATCTCTGGTGGTATTTGAAGAAGGCAGTTGCAGCACGCAAACCAAGAATATTACTGAACTGGAGGCCATTGCTCATGAGGAATGGGCTAAGATTCCTCAGGAATGCTGCCAGAAGCTGGTGTCTGACTATGTATCCCATTTTCAGCAGATCATAACAGCAAAAGGGTCCTCTACTATGTACTAAAGATGCTTGCCATGAAGGAGTTGAATAATTTTGAGACTGCAGAATTCATTAAAAGTTGCATTTTCAGATGATCAGATGAATTTGGGGAAACCACTTGAAGCATTTGTTGTGTTCAGCTATTTCAATGGCTTTTATTTGATTTGTTCATTGCAATTTTGACAATAAACCTGATTTGCAATGGGCGCTGATTAATTGTGATTACAGCTGTATTTTAAAGTATATATTTTTATAAGGGTATTGTAACTTAAATCACATTATTTTTTTATTTTTTTTAATAATTTATACATTTTAAAATAAAGCAATATTTAGGATCACAGTACTGGTGATTGTGTAAAGGTGATACATTTAGTTAAAACAAAATTGGTAAGTGGATTGGCATAATTAAATGTTCTTTAAGTTAAGAAAAACGTATCTTTCCGGGTTTACCATCACTGTAATGTAGGTGACGCTCCTTCACATATGGAATCATTGCTAGATAGAATAAAAGCAGACAAGGTAAAATTTGCCCTTCTAAAATTATTTGAGTGAACTCACAGTACTGTCGAGACTTCTTAGATTATTTTGCCAGAACCGAGAGCTTAAGATCACCTGGCCCTTGGTCTTTTTAACTCCCCTTACCAGTAAAACAACTATATGGTAATGTCTGCCGTATGTTAATTGATAGAGCTTTGCTCATTGTTCTTTACAGAATAACTCTTTTGTTCATGAGCTTGTTTAGGTGAAGGACGAATGCATATTTTGTCTCATAAAGAAGAATTATATATTTGCCTACTAATAATTATCTGCATATTGATTGTTGTTTACTATAAATATGTATATAAAATGCACAATAAATTATCAAATTTACTTAATAGGGAGAAGGGATAATGATTAGTAGTTTGTACTCAGGGATTATGCTTACTCAGTAGAACTCACTTTGGACACAAATACATTTCCATAGGCTATTTGTCTGTCACTATCACAAAAAGACCAACTTTCAGATGTTAGAATTTAATGCATAAAAGAAAACATTAATTACAAAAAAAAAATACAGGGAGTGCAGAATTATTAGGCAAGTTGTATTTTTGAGGATTAATTTTATTATTGAACAACAACCATGTTCTCAATGAACCCAAAAAACTCATTAATATCAAAGCTGAATAGTTTTGGAAGTAGTTTTTAGTTTGTTTTTAGTTATAGCTATTTTTGGGGGATATCTGTGTGTGCAGGTGACTATTACTGTGCATAATTATTAGGCAACTTACCAAAAAACAAATATATACCCATTTCAATTATTTATTTTTACCAGTGAAACAAATATAACATCTCAACATTCACAAATATACATTTCTGACATTCAAAAACAAAACAAAAACAAATCAGTGACCAATATAGCCACCTTTCTTTGCAAGGACACTCAAAAGCCTGCCATCCATGGATTCTGTCAGTGTTTTGATCTGTTCACCATCAACATTGCGCGCAGCAGCAACCACAGCCTCCCAGACACTGTTCAGAGAGGTGTACTGTTTTCCCTCCTTGTAAATCTCACATTTGATGATGGACCACAGGTTCTCAATGGGGTTCAGATCAGGTGAACAAGGAGGCCATGTCATTAGATTTTCTTCTTTTATACCCTTTCTTGCCAGCCACGCTGTGGAGTACTTGGACGCGTGTGATGGAGCATTGTCCTGCATGAAAATCATGTTTTTCTTGAAGGATGCAGACTTCTTCCTGTACCACTGCTTGAAGAAGGTGTCTTCCAGAAACTGGCAGTAGGACTGGGAGTTGAGCTTGACTCCATCCTCAACCCGAAAAGGCCCCACAAGCTCATCTTTGATGATACCAGCCCAAACCAGTACTCCACCTCCACCTTGCTGGCGTCTGAGTCGGACTGGAGCTCTCTGCCCTTTACCAATCCAGTCACAGGCCCATCCATCTGGCCCATCAAGACTCACTCTCATTTCATCAGTCCATAAAACCTTAGAAAAATCAGTCTTGAGATATTTCTTGGCCCAGTCTTGACATTTCAGCTTGTGTGTCTTGTTCAGTGGTGGTCGTCTTTCAGCCTTTCTTACCTTGGCCATGTCTCTGAGTATTGCACACCTTGTGCTTTTGGGCACTCCAGTGATGTTGCAGCTCTGAAATATGGCCAAACTGGTGGCAAGTGGCATCTTGGCAGCTGCACGCTTGACTTTTCTCAGTTCATGGGCAGTTATTTTGCGCCTTGGTTTTTCCACACGCTTCTTGCGACCCTGTTGACTATTTTGAATGAAACGCTTGATTGTTCGATGATCACGCTTCAGAAGCTTTGCAATTTTAAGAGTGCTGCATCCCTCTGCAAGATATCTCACTATTTTTTACTTTTCTGAGCCTGTCAAGTCCTTCTTTTGACCCATTTTGCCAAAGGAAAGGAAGTTGCCTAATAATTATGCACACCTGATATAGGGTGTTGATGTTATTAGACCACAACCCTTCTCATTACAGAGATGCACATCACCTAATATGCTTAATTGGTAGTAGGCTTTCGAGCCTATACAGCTTGGAGTAAGACAACATGCATAAAGAGGATGATGTGGTCAAAATACTCATTTGCCTAATAATTCTGCACTCCCTGTAAAGCTATCAAACTGATGGGCATTACTAATTATGTTTTATACGAGAACCTATATGAGAATATTATTTAATTTTAAAATCAACAATTGGATTCTAGTAGGACACTCCTATTAAACGCAAAGCAACTAAACAAAATTAATTATAAAAGTAATCTATACAAAAATTATAATATTTTCCTCTTAAAATTAACAGATGTTTTTAACAACATTCTATAAAAATAGGCATAACAGAACACCCAAATATTTTTGTAAATTAGAAAATAAATTGAAAGAACATAAAGAAATTTTTTATCTGTTGTATCAAAAAATGAAAGCAGTTTTAAAATGTATTAGTTTTGTGAAGAAGTAAGTGTACAAAAACACATGAACAGGCTAGATAAGTAAATGATTTTTCAAATCTGGTTCCATTTCTGCTCCATTATGATTTAACTGAGTTGTTTATACTAATGCTAAGTAAGTTAGCTCTGAATGACTTGATGCAATAAGAATAACTATGGCTGTACGGCACATCTGCTTTGGTACAGAGTTTTCTGCAAGTGCGTTGCATGACAACGACTCTAGACAGAAATGCAGTTGGGTTGAGGATATAATTCTGCTAAGTAGATAGACAAGTTTGTGGAATCCAAAGCTTGCTGCCCATAACCATTCTTATGTGAAATTCGAATGCATTTCAAACAATACTACGCTCTTTCCATACCCTTTTTTCTGCATCCACAAAATAACAGAACACGCAACAAGAAAAGATGAAGCATTAGGATTACTGCCTACCATCTGGTGTAGGACAGGTTGGGACTCTATGCGATAAACTGCTATTTTTTAGAAACCAATTAACCCCTCACAGCCAGTGTCATGCAGAGTTACAATTTAAAGTAAGAATAGGTGGGGGTAGGGCAAAGTATACTATATACAAGAGGTTAGTGGTTAAAGGCAAATAGCCCAATTTGAGTTTATATAGTCTCCTAACCGCTAATACCTCCTGCCACAGATTTATAGTTAAAAGCAAAGTACAACTAACAAGTAATTGTAAATAGACTTACAAATAGGAATAGGTAACTTAAATCTGTGAGGAAAAATTCCACCGACTGAGCCCTTTCTAAGTCAGAGCTAAATATGTTTTTAATTAGAAAAAATGTTTTTCTTGTCCATTCATACACTAAACTTTATTAGGAAAATATATTTAACCACACATACATTTAGCAAGAGCTAAGATTTAAAAACACTGCACCTAAGTTGAGCTAAGATTATTGAATTATTCTGAAATCAGCATCAAAGGTATCTGCAGCAAAATTATAAATATAGGCTAAGCCCTTACAATCCGAGGGCTAGTTTAAATTTAAGTTTTACCAAGTTTATAAAGCTGCAATTTACCGGACCAACAAAGGTGAGCAAGTTAAAAAAGGGAAAGACAAAGCTTATCCCAGAGGACCCCTGACGTACGTTTCACAAAAAACGCTTCCTCAGAGGGGTGTGGAGCCGCTGCAAAATGGCATATTTATGAGTCTTTAAGACCCTCCTCGATTATTGAGTGGATATGCCTGAGTGCCAATAGTCAGTTTATTATTGGCTTCTGAAAATGTCAATCACAAAAATGACTAGGGATAGGGTAGAATGGGAGGTAGTGGTTCGTGACGTCAGCGTGATGTCTAAAGTGGGCGTGTATGTTTACATATACATCACTGCTGCAGCCCTCATTGGATGATGGCCTTGAACATATGTTCCATATTTGTACTGAGCCGGGTATCTAAGCATATTGATAGATTGCATGGAACAGTTACTGCCGAGCAAGACCGCATTTCATGGGCGGATAAATTCGATACATTCCCACTGTATAATGTCAAAGGAGTTGCGCCAAGCATCTGCTGAATATCGGTTCATTGTCAGCCTTTTACATTCTAAAATTAAGAGATCAATATATGGCGGAGCAACAACCTATGCTAGAATACATGATAGCCCTTATAGAATTTATCAACAGCTGGCTATCTATCATTGTTATGAAAGAACGAGAATGATCAATTTGATTAAATGCTGAACTTCCCATATGTTTATGTTCGGTCACAGGGGGAGTGTCAGAGTGTTAGGTCACAGGGGGAGTGTCAGAGTATTAGACCTTTTATCTTCTCTATTGGATGATAGACTTCCCATATGTTTATATTAGTTATGGGAGGCGTGCCAGAACGTGATGTATAAAGCTGTCATTGGGCAATACTGCTTATCATATGTTTTATTATATACATGTTAGTGAGGACGCATAGTATACCCCCCAGATTTTTGCCAAATAGGCGGCTTATGAGATCAATCCGTCCTATGAGCGATTATACAGAGATCAGAATTACCTCCGTATGAATTTCAATAATATTACCACTATTTGTTAGGAAGTGCATTGGTATCAGAGATGTTATTGAAGATATTACTTTCTACACTGGTGTGATGTAATATATATTCATTAAAATATATGTGTAGAGAATGACCATATTTTCTTAATATTGGGTATTACTTTTTCAGGTATGTTATGCGTGTATTTTTTGCAGGTAATATGATGGATTGTGCTAACACTGGATACTATAAGTGCTCTGAATGGCAACTTAGTTGAATGATCACTTGTATATTATGTATATTGGTTTGAATTATATAATCTGGTGGTATCGTGGTAAAGGTGGTGAAATAAATGAATGGTGTACTCATGAAGAATCAAAATAATACTGTGGAAAGTGAATTAAAGGAGAAACAAAAAATGTGAAACAAACTTATCTTAGTGTATATAAAATAGCCTTAGAGGTTTACAAATATATAATAATTTTTATATATATCACATTGTGAATTAAATGATGAGGTGAGGGATGTATTTACCTTGGAGTGGGATCTGTGAATAAAATTAGCCCTAAGTGATTATACGAGGGTCATAAAGTGAGCCATAGATCTATGGTAAATGATAAAGTATAAGTGCTGCAGTGCCTTGCTTACAGATATACAAAATAATTATTGAAATCATTCATGCCATTTGGTTTTACAGAATTTAAACGATAAATCCATTTACATTCAAGTTTGAGTAATGTTTTTTCCAGATTGCCTCCTCGTATTCCTAGTGAGGCTTTTTGAATTACCATGTATTTTAGGTTGGCAGTGGAACACTTATGATGTATTTGGAAGTGTTTCGCGACTGATGTTAATTTCTTGCCACGTGCTTCATCCTTATTAGCATTTTTTATATTATTAGCATGTTCAAGAATACGCACCCTAATCTCACGGGTTGTCATGCCAACATAGATCATTTTGCATTGGCAGAAGAGAGCATATACAACCGCAATAGTTCTACATGAGAAATGGGAGGCTAGATTGTATGAATGACCATCTTTATCTTGGATGGTTTTGGACTTCCTTACATATGGACAAGCAGAGCAAGTACCACAGGGATACATCCCTGGGTCAGTATCCTTTTTCTTGAAAGATCTCACATAGTGGCTGGATACGAGTCTATCCCTTAAATTTGTGGGTCTTTTGTACCCAATAGAGATTCTGTCACCAATAGTTTCTCTCAAAGAGGGGTCATTTTGTAATATTTTCCAGTGTTGATTGATTATTTTGGTTACTTCTGACATTTGTGGGTTATATGTGGTGATTAGTCTTGGATTGGACTCACTCGTATTTTTGATCTTTGGGACGAGTAAATTATCTCTGTGAATGTTCAGGGCCTTGTATTTGGCTCGTTTGACTGCTTTCTTACTATAGCCTCGTGCTATTAGTCTGTCCATTAGGGCTTTGCTTTCTGTGAGATATATGTCGACACTGGAACAGTTGCGTCTTAGACGCAGAAATTCCCCAAAGGGGATAGCCTTAAGGGTGCATGGTGGATGAGCACTAGATCTATGTAATAGTGTGTTAGTCGCTGTTTCTTTACGATAGATAGTGGTGTTTATAAAACCATCTTCTTTTTTGAATATGGTTATGTCCAAAAAGGAAATTCTGTGCTGATCTGCTGAATATGTTAATTTGATGTTTTTATTATTCATGTTTACTTTCATCATGAACTGATCCAATTCCTGTGATGTCCCTTCCCATATGAATAAGACATCATCTATATATCTTATCCATAGCGGGATGTGATCAGTGTACTGTTGTAATTCGGTTGAAAAGACATCAAATAGTTCCCAATGCCCCAAGAACAGGTTGGCATACGTAGGTGCACAAGCTGTACCCATCGCGGTACCTTGCGTCTGTAGGTAGTACCTATCGTTGAAGGTGAAAAAATTATGGGTCAAGACAAACTGCAGTAGTTGGATTACAAATGTATTGTGGTCTTCATTGTCATTAGTATTAGATGAAAGAAAATACTTGATGGCTGCTATTCCATCAGTATGTCTTATGTTTGTGTAAAGTGACTCGACATCTGCAGTGACTAACCACATATCATCAGATAGCTGTATGTTTTGTAATATTTGTAGTACCTCCATAGTATCACGTACATATGAAGGTAATGTAGTTAGGTACTCTCTTAACCTTTGATCAACGTATCTGCTGGCATTTTCTGTTAGATTGTCATTCCCAGAAACGATAGGTCTACCTGGGGGTATTTGGGAATTCTTATGCACCTTTGGCAAAAAGTATAGTGTGGCGACTTTCGGATGATCTATAGTTAAGTACTTTTTCTCAGTATTTGTAATGATGTTATTTGCCCAAGCTTGTTTGACTAAGTTATTGTATTGTACCAGGTATGAGCTTTGAGGGTTAAAAATCAATTGTTTGTAGCATGTGGAATTAGAAAGCTGTCTTGAGGCTTCATCTGTGTACATTTTAGATGGCCATAATACCACATTTCCACCCTTATCAGACGGTTTTATGGTGACATCTTTCCACGATTCAATCTCATTCAGAGCTTTGAATTCTGATGTTGTCAAATTGTGATTCTTTCGAATAACAGGCAATTGTTCAATTTGGTTGCAGACCATTTTACAAAATACCTGAATTTCAGGTGAATTGGACATGGAGGGAACGTATTTGGATTTTGGTTTAAGTGTGGTTTTCCACGTATTAGAGTCAGGCACGGTTACATCATTAGAGTTAATCATACCCTCATCACTGAGTTGCTCTAAAATTTCAACTGTACTCAAGTCTAAGCATATTGATAGATTGCATGGAACAGTTACTGCCGAGCAAGACCGCATTTCATGGGCGGATAAATTCGATACATTCCCACTGTATAATGTCAAAGGAGTTGCGCCAAGCATCTGCTGAATATCGGTTCATTGTCAGCCTTTTACATTCTAAAATTAAGAGATCAATATATGGCGGAGCAACAACCTATGCTAGAATACATGATAGCCCTTATAGAATTTATCAACAGCTGGCTATCTATCATTGTTATGAAAGAACGAGAATGATCAATTTGATTAAATGCTGAACTTCCCATATGTTTATGTGGGTGCTGAGAGTGAATCTGACATTTCGGATAATGAGGTAGAGATAAGTAATCCCAACCAGCACAGTAACAGCACTGATAAGGTCTCCCAATCCACTAGACCTAAGACACACAGTGCAGCACAATCATTAAATACATCTTCCTCTTCTTCTTTTTTAGTCCAAACCCCACACAATCCAACTCCTCCTATATCGCAGACCAATCACACAATACCCAATTCACGGGGGAACAAAAGGAAATTCACAGGTCCGACACGTCAATCCACCAGGAGGAGGGAATTGAGTCCCTTCTCCAAAATCAGGATGACAAATTGAGGGTCATTAATCTATCAGATCACATACTGAATCAAGATCATATAGCTGTACTATCAAAGGGATTATCTTTTTGTCCAGTGAATTCCCTTAATAAGTTTGAATTAATAAAAGACATACACTTATTCTCACGTAAGTTGATGTTAAAAAAGATATATGCCTATAATCCCAACGTTTTAGATACAGCAGACTTGAGTACAGTTGAAATTTTAGAGCAACTCAGTGATGAGGGTATGATTAACTCTAATGATGTAACCGTGCCTGACTCTAATACGTGGAAAACCACACTTAAACCAAAATCCAAATACGTTCCCTCCATGTCCAATTCACCTGAAATTCAGGTATTTTGTAAAATGGTCTGCAACCAAATTGAACAATTGCCTGTTATTCGAAAGAATCACAATTTGACAACATCAGAATTCAAAGCTCTGAATGAGATTGAATCGTGGAAAGATGTCACCATAAAACCGTCTGATAAGGGTGGAAATGTGGTATTATGGCCATCTAAAATGTACACAGATGAAGCCTCAAGACAGCTTTCTAATTCCACATGCTACAAACAATTGATTTTTAACCCTCAAAGCTCATACCTGGTACAATACAATAACTTAGTCAAACAAGCTTGGGCAAATAACATCATTACAAATACTGAGAAAAAGTACTTAACTATAGATCATCCGAAAGTCGCCACACTATACTTTTTGCCAAAGGTGCATAAGAATTCCCAAATACCCCCAGGTAGACCTATCGTTTCTGGGAATGACAATCTAACAGAAAATGCCAGCAGATACGTTGATCAAAGGTTAAGAGAGTACCTAACTACATTACCTTCATATGTACGTGATACTATGGAGGTACTACAAATATTACAAAACATACAGCTATCTGATGATATGTGGTTAGTCACTGCAGATGTCGAGTCACTTTACACAAACATAAGACATACTGATGGAATAGCAGCCATCAAGTATTTTCTTTCATCTAATACTAATGACAATGAAGACCACAATACATTTGTAATCCAACTACTGCAGTTTGTCTTGACCCATAATTTTTTCACCTTCAACGATAGGTACTACCTACAGACGCAAGGTACCGCGATGGGTACAGCTTGTGCACCTACGTATGCCAACCTGTTCTTGGGGCATTGGGAACTATTTGATGTCTTTTCAACCGAATTACAACAGTACACTGATCACATCCCGCTATGGATAAGATATATAGATGATGTCTTATTCATATGGGAAGGGACATCACAGGAATTGGATCAGTTCATGATGAAAGTAAACATGAATAATAAAAACATCAAATTAACATATTCAGCAGATCAGCACAGAATTTCCTTTTTGGACATAACCATATTCAAAAAAGAAGATGGTTTTATAAACACCACTATCTATCGTAAAGAAACAGCGACTAACACACTATTACATAGATCTAGTGCTCATCCACCATGCACCCTTAAGGCTATCCCCTTTGGGGAATTTCTGCGTCTAAGACGCAACTGTTCCAGTGTCGACATATATCTCACAGAAAGCAAAGCCCTAATGGACAGACTAATAGCACGAGGCTATAGTAAGAAAGCAGTCAAACGAGCCAAATACAAGGCCCTGAACATTCACAGAGATAATTTACTCATCCCAAAGATCAAAAATACGAGTGAGTCCAATCCAAGACTAATCACCACATATAACCCACAAATGTCAGAAGTAACCAAAATAATCAATCAACACTGGAAAATATTACAAAATGACCCCTCTTTGAGAGAAACTATTGGTGACAGAATCTCTATTGGGTACAAAAGACCCACAAATTTAAGGGATAGACTCGTATCCAGCCACTATGTGAGATCTTTCAAGAAAAAGGATACTGACCCAGGGATGTATCCCTGTGGTACTTGCTCTGCTTGTCCATATGTAAGGAAGTCCAAAACCATCCAAGATAAAGATGGTCATTCATACAATCTAGCCTCCCATTTCTCATGTAGAACTATTGCGGTTGTATATGCTCTCTTCTGCCAATGCAAAATGATCTATGTTGGCATGACAACCCGTGAGATTAGGGTGCGTATTCTTGAACATGCTAATAATATAAAAAATGCTAATAAGGATGAAGCACGTGGCAAGAAATTAACATCAGTCGCGAAACACTTCCAAATACATCATAAGTGTTCCACTGCCAACCTAAAATACATGGTAATTCAAAAAGCCTCACTAGGAATACGAGGAGGCAATCTGGAAAAAACATTACTCAAACTTGAATGTAAATGGATTTATCGTTTAAATTCTGTAAAACCAAATGGCATGAATGATTTCAATAATTATTTTGTATATCTGTAAGCAAGGCACTGCAGCACTTATACTTTATCATTTACCATAGATCTATGGCTCACTTTATGACCCTCGTATAATCACTTAGGGCTAATTTTATTCACAGATCCCACTCCAAGGTAAATACATCCCTCACCTCATCATTTAATTCACAATGTGATATATATAAAAATTATTATATATTTGTAAACCTCTAAGGCTATTTTATATACACTAAGATAAGTTTGTTTCACATTTTTTGTTTCTCCTTTAATTCACTTTCCACAGTATTATTTTGATTCTTCATGAGTACACCATTCATTTATTTCACCACCTTTACCACGATACCACCAGATTATATAATTCAAACCAATATACATAATATACAAGTGATCATTCAACTAAGTTGCCATTCAGAGCACTTATAGTATCCAGTGTTAGCACAATCCATCATATTACCTGCAAAAAATACACGCATAACATACCTGAAAAAGTAATACCCAATATTAAGAAAATATGGTCATTCTCTACACATATATTTTAATGAATATATATTACATCACACCAGTGTAGAAAGTAATATCTTCAATAACATCTCTGATACCAATGCACTTCCTAACAAATAGTGGTAATATTATTGAAATTCATACGGAGGTAATTCTGATCTCTGTATAATCGCTCATAGGACGGATTGATCTCATAAGCCGCCTATTTGGCAAAAATCTGGGGGGTATACTATGCGTCCTCACTAACATGTATATAATAAAACATATGATAAGCAGTATTGCCCAATGACAGCTTTATACATCACGTTCTGGCACGCCTCCCATAACTAATATAAACATATGGGAAGTCTATCATCCAATAGAGAAGATAAAAGGTCTAATACTCTGACACTCCCCCTGTGACCTAACACTCTGACACTCCCCCTGTGACCGAACATAAACATATGGGAAGTTCAGCATTTAATCAAATTGATCATTCTCGTTCTTTCATAACAATGATAGATAGCCAGCTGTTGATAAATTCTATAAGGGCTATCATGTATTCTAGCATAGGTTGTTGCTCCGCCATATATTGATCTCTTAATTTTAGAATGTAAAAGGCTGACAATGAACCGATATTCAGCAGATGCTTGGCGCAACTCCTTTGACATTATACAGTGGGAATGTATCGAATTTATCCGCCCATGAAATGCGGTCTTGCTCGGCAGTAACTGTTCCATGCAATCTATCAATATGCTTAGATACCCGGCTCAGTACAAATATGGAACATATGTTCAAGGCCATCATCCAATGAGGGCTGCAGCAGTGATGTATATGTAAACATACACGCCCACTTTAGACATCACGCTGACGTCACGAACCACTACCTCCCATTCTACCCTATCCCTAGTCATTTTTGTGATTGACATTTTCAGAAGCCAATAATAAACTGACTATTGGCACTCAGGCATATCCACTCAATAATCGAGGAGGGTCTTAAAGACTCATAAATATGCCATTTTGCAGCGGCTCCACACCCCTCTGAGGAAGCGTTTTTTGTGAAACGTACGTCAGGGGTCCTCTGGGATAAGCTTTGTCTTTCCCTTTTTTAACTTGCTCACCTTTGTTGGTCCGGTAAATTGCAGCTTTATAAACTTGGTAAAACTTAAATTTAAACTAGCCCTCGGATTGTAAGGGCTTAGCCTATATTTATAATTTTGCTGCAGATACCTTTGATGCTGATTTCAGAATAATTCAATAATCTTAGCTCAACTTAGGTGCAGTGTTTTTAAATCTTAGCTCTTGCTAAATGTATGTGTGGTTAAATATATTTTCCTAATAAAGTTTAGTGTATGAATGGACAAGAAAAACATTTTTTCTAATTAAAAACATATTTAGCTCTGACTTAGAAAGGGCTCAGTCGGTGGAATTTTTCCTCACAGATTTAAGTTACCTATTCCTATTTGTAAGTCTATTTACAATTACTTGTTAGTTGTATCATGCAGAGTTACAGCTGTTTTTCCTCCATGTATACAGTAAACCACTGACTATAAACAAGTAGCACTTCTATCCTGAGGTCTGCAATATGTTATACAGCAGGGTGATCCTGTCACAACCCAGAGTGACTAAAGGTTTATACTGATATCCTTCTTGATTATTTTTTATTCTTCTTTATAGAACTTAATTTACGTGGTGGCTAAGGAAGGTTCATTAAGCATTGCAGCACATTCTTGTTCTCTGAAACACAACAATGTGAGAATATCACAGTTGCATATCGTACAATGATGGGAGTAAAACACTTTACTAGCTAGAGCCATTGGAACTAAGACCTACAATAAAATTAAGTTTAATAAACAATTATTTTTTTTTAAAAAAAAGTGGTTAAAGGGACACTGAACCCAAATTTTTCCTTTTGTAATTCAGAAAGAACATGCAATTTTAAGCAACTTTCCAATTTGCTCCTATTATCAATTTTTCTTCATTCTCTTGCTATCTTTATTTGAAAAAGAAGGCATCTAAGCTTTTTTTGGTTTCAGTACTCTGGACAGCACTTTTTTATTGGTGGATTAATTTATCCACCAATCAGCAATGACATCCCAGGTTGTTCACCAAAAATGGACCGGCATCTAAACTTACATTCATGCATTTCAAATAAAGATACCAAGAGAATGAAGAAAATGTGATAATAGGAGTAAATTAGAAAGCTGCTTAAAATGTCGTGCTCAATCTGAATCACGAAAGAAAAAAATGTGGGTACAGTGTCCCTTTAAATAACTCAGCAAAAAGGGGGAAATGTAAATCTCACTTTCCTTTGAGTAAAAAAAGAGTCCTCTTTATTAACCATATAGGGTGAAGAAAAATATATATACTTGTTTGGTTATATTAAAGTTCCACTGTTTGTTTACTTGTGTGTATTTTGTAATTAAATTATAATGCTGCAAGTATTCTGCATAAAGATTATATGTACATAGTTAATGAGTATAATCCTACAATAAACACTTTAAAATGTCAAGAATAATGTTTGGCATGTTATATATGAAATTTTGACAGTTGTGAGTAATAGTACAAAAATTAATTTGAGCTATTTATTGTATTTTATAATTAGTGCTAATACTCTTTATTCTTATATATGTATTTCTGTGGTTCAACGTATCTCATGAGATTGTATTTTAAAAATGTCATTTAACTTGCCTGCTAATAAAAATTTCTTCTCAGATAGTCCTTGTGAATTAAATTTGTATCTATGTTTTATAATAGTAAATGGTACAAAGCACAAAAAGATTAATTAAAATGATGAGAAAGGTACACAGGGCAGAAAACTAAAATAGGGAAATGTTACAATACATGAGCTGCTTAAAGGGATACTAAACACAATTTTTTTTTATTTTATGATTTGGATAGGGCATGCAATTTTAGGCAACTTTCTAATTTACTCCTAGTATCAATTTTTTCTTTGTTCTCTTGGTATCTTTATTTGGAAAGCAGGAATGAAAGCTTAGGAGCCGGCCCATTTTAGGTTCAGCACCTGGGTAGCGCTTGCTGATTGGTGGCTACATGTAGTATCCCTTTAAACTAGAGTAAAAGTCAGGTGATTCTTAAAAAAAATCTACAGTTTTAAAAAAATTGAGTTGACTTGACCTGAGTTTTGATGTTTGTTTGTTTTTTCTTTTCTAATAAACTCTGCACTGACTTTCTACAATGTAAAGTCAATAATAAAATAAAACCCAGTTTTAAATAATAACCCCTTCTGTTAGCAGCCACAATCATAATTTAAACAGGCTTTAGCCATCAGCCAGTGCAGTTACATTGATATTTTGGGGCCTATTTATCAAGCGCCGTATGGAGCTTGATGCCCCGTGTTTATGGCGAGCCTTCAGGCTCGCTAGAAACACAAGTTATGAAGCAGCGGTCTAAAGACCGCTGCTCCATAACCTGTCTGCCTGCTCTGAGGTGGCGGACAGACATCGCTGGAAATCAACCCGATCCAATACGATTGGCCGCAAATCTGCAGGGGGCGGTATTGCACCAACAGTTCACCAGAACTGCTGGTGCAATGATAAATGCCGAGAGCGTATGCTGTCTGCATTTATCGATGTGCAGCGGACATGATCCGCAATATCGGATCATGTCCGCTCGCACGTTCTTAAATAGGCCCCTTTATGTGGAGAAATCAAAACTATGTTTAACCCCTTGGTTGCCACAAAAGTTTACGTGAAACCTTTTTTCATTCAGATTACATGTGTATTGTATTCGTTTTACACCTGAACATTAAACCCAAAAAAATGCTTTCATGATTCAGATAAGAGAATACAATTTCAAACAGCATTCCAATTTACTTCTATTATCTAATTTGCTTCAATCTTTAGATATCCTTTCTTGAAGAAATGGCAATGTACATTGGTGAGCCAATCACACGAGTCATCTATGTGCAGCCAGCAATCAGCAGCTACTGGTCTATCTAGATATGCTTTTCAGCAAAGAATATCAAGAGAATGAAGCAAATTAGATAATAAAAGTAAATTAGAAAGTTGTTTAAAATTGCATGCTCTTTCTAAACCATGAAAGAAAAAAATATGGGTTTCATGTCCCTTTAAGTTCTACACCGGACATGAAACTCAAAATGTTTCTTTCACGATTCAGATAGATTCGAAATTGTAAACAACTTTCAATTTTACTTCTATTTTCAAAATGTTCTTATACTCTTAAAGAACGACTTTAATGTAAACTTTCATGAATGAAAGTGTCCCTGATTTTAATAGTATTTATAATAACAGGGCTTTCATTCGTGAAAATTGACATTCACTTTAAAGTCTGTTATTTGTCAATATCAAGTTGTCTGTTTCGTTTGTCTATTTTTTATATATAAATATAATTAGAGATTATTTGTAAAGAATGACTTTACAACCAACTTGCTTATTGGTGGCTAAAAGTACCCACCAATCAAGAAGCTCTATCCAGGGTGCTGAACCAAAAATGGTCTGGCTCCTAATCTTTACATGTCTGCTTTTTTAAATAAAGATAGCAAGAAAACGAAGAAAAATAGATAATAGGAATAAATTAGAAAGTTGCTTAAAATTACATGCTCTATCTAATTCCTGAAATAAAAATTTGGGTTTAATATCCCTTTAACATAGGCGCATATGAAGTAGGCCCTTCAGCATTGCTGTGAGTCAGGATCATGAGCCATGTGGCAAGGCTTCCTATTGGCTATGCCTCCTAATGATTTAAAGGGACATAAAAGCCAAACATTTTCTTTCAGGATTCAGAAAGAACATACAATTTACTTCTATTACCAAATTTCCTTTGTTTACTTGTAAGCTCAGAAGGAAGCTCGTGTCTGCAGCACTATATGGCAGCAGTTTTTGAACAATGTTATACATTAGCAAGAGCACTAGATGGCAGCACTGTTTCCTGTTATGTAGTGCTCTAGACATCTAGATATCTCTTCAACAAAGAATAACATGAGAATGAAGCAAATCTAATAAAATAAGTAAATTGGAAACATTTTTAAAAATATTTGCACTGTCTGAATTATGAAAGGAAAAAATTGGGTTTCATGTCCCTTTAAGTACAAAAAAAACGTTATTTCTGTGGAGCAGGCAGCTGGGTAGTGATTAAGTAAGATCAAGTAATAATTTTAAAAGCAGTTGTACTGTGTAATTAAAAAACAAAACAGCATTAGCATGTGCTGTATGTAAAGAATTGTAATTTGCTTTGAAGACTTACATTTATCATATTTGTAATATTGAAAATAACTACCAAATGTGTATGAAATGAATGCTGTTTTATTTGCCAGCTCCCTACTAATAATAACTAATTAAGACATGTGCAATGAACAATTTTGGATAATTTTGCATATGTTTATAAATAACATTTTTAAATAATATCCAACCCCTTTATTTAAATTATAAACAACCATTCTGATAATCATATTTTAGACAAGTATGTGTCAAAGTTTAAAGTGTCAGTAAACTATAGCGCTAGACATTGCACATATACTCTTAGTATGTCTATTTCATAACGAATAATCCTTTTTTATTTTTTTTAAATGGTTATATTTTAAGATATAAGATGTTTTACTTATCTGTTGTAACCGTTGATCAAGCCTTAATTCTCCGCCCAGCCATCCGCAGCAGCTATGGGAGGTTTTTTTTCGCTATGTCAATCCCATGGGCCGGTCTAAAACAACCCCCGTTCCTCCCACTAACGCTCGTTCACAAACTTTTTTTTTTACCTGTCGATCAGCACCGCACATGCGCAATTTAAAATTACGGCAACAGAAGGCTAAATACAGGATCGCTATTGATAGTGAATCTTTAGTTTTCGGCGATCATTTTCGGATGTGCTTTTTGACTAAGAAAAATAACAACTGCTTTAATTAAAGTGTCAACAAGTATGTATGATTGAAATTTTTTGCGATATAAAGCCATAAAAGATGTTTTTATTCATTCAATAAAATATATAACGATATAACTTATATGGGATACAGCGTGTTAATGCGATTGCGCAGCACGTCGGATACTGCCCCTGTCAATCAAAGAATGTGCGTCCTTGACAGTAAAAAAACTGCGCGGACGTTATACAGGGGATTGGAAGCAATCAAGCGGTGATGCGAATAACATTTTCAAACACAACGTGTTAGGCGGACTTCGTTGCAGAATGAGATGTTATGTTTGTGAAACATTTACTATTAGTAATACACATTGAATTTTAATAAATTTACGTTTTTTGACATGCAGCATTTAGATATATATAAAGAAAATTCTTAGGTTTACTGTCCCTAAATGAGTGATTTGAGAAACAGTTTTAACTTTTTAATAAGTCAGAAATGAATTTTGTTTATTAATGTGAACTGAGCACTGGCAAAACCTTTAAAATTGAATGAAAAAAAATGTGCACACAGTCAAGACTTGCAGTTACACCATGCCAAAGTTGTTTTTTAGGAGGTCAATGCTGTTGCTTTGAAAAAAATATCCCCAAATCCTGTAGAAAGTTGCCCAGTGTTATCTGGTTGACTGGAAAACTGTTGTTGATTTATTTATTTTTTTAATGTAAAGAATTGTTGACATTTACATGATGCTAAGTCACTTACGGCTAGATTTGGAGTTTTGTCGGTAACGACCCGAAAATCTAACACCGGCTTTTTTCTGGCCGCACCATAAAAATAACTCTGGTATTGAGAGTCCACATAAAGGCTGCGTTAGGCTCCAAAAAAGGAGCGTAGAGCATATTTAACGCAGCTTCAACTCTCGATACCAGAGTTGCTTACGCAAGCGGCCAGCCTCAAAAACGTGCTCGTGCACGATTCCCCCATAGGAAACAATGGGGCTGTTTGAGCTGAAAAAAAACCTAACACCTGCAAAAAAGCCGCGTTCAGCTCCTAACGCAGCCCCATTGTTTGCTATGCGTAAACACTTCCTACGTCTGCACCTAACACTCTAACATGTACCCCGAGTCTAAACACCCCTAACCTTACACTTATTAACCCCTAATCTGCCGCCCCCGCTATCGCTGACCCCTGCATATTATTTTTAACCCCTAATCTGCCGCTCCGTAAACCGCCACTACTTACATTATCCTTATGTACCCCTAATCTGCTGCCCCTAACACCGCCGACCCCTATATTATATTTATTAACCCCTAATCTGCCCTCCACAACGTCGCCTCCACCTGCCTACACTTATTAACCCCTAATCTGCCGAGCGGACTTGAGCGCTACTATAATAAAGTTATTAACCCCTAATCCGCCTCACTAACCCTATAATAAATAGTATTAACCCCTAATCTGCCCTCCCTAACATCGCCGACACCTAACTTCAATTATTAACCCCTAATCTGCCGACCGGAGCTCACCGCTATTCTAATAAATGTATTAACCCCTAAAGCTAAGTCTAACCCTAACACTAACACCCCCCTAAATTAAATATAATTTTAATCTAACGAAATTAATTAACTCTTATTAAATAAAGTATTCCTATTTAAAGATAAATACTTACCTGTAAAATAAATCCTAATATAGCTACAATATAATTTATAATTACATTGTAGCTATTTTAGGATTAATATTTATTTTACAGGCAACTTTGTAATTATTTTAACCAGGTACAATAGCTATTAAATAGTTAAGAACTATTTAATAGTTACCTAGTTAAAATAATTACAAAATTACCTGTAAAATAAATCCTAACCTAAGTTACAATTAAACCTAACACTATACTATCATTAAATTAATTAAATAAAATACCTACAATTACCTACAATTAAACCTAACACTACACTATCAATAAATAAATTAAATACAATTCCTACAAATAACTACAATTAAATAAACTAACTAAAGTACAAAAAATAAAAAAGAACTAAGTTACAAAAAATAAAAAAATATTTACAAACATAAGAAAAATATTACAACAATTTTAAACTAATTACACCTACTCTAAGCCCCCTAATAAAATAACAAAGCCCCCCAAAATAAAAAAATGCCCTACCCTATTCAAAATTACTAAAGTTCAAAGCTCTTTTACCTTACCAGCCCTGAGCAGGGCCCTTTGCGGGGCATGCCCCAAGAAGTTCAGCTCTTTTGCCTGTAAAAAAAAAACATACAATACCCCCCCCAACATTACAACCCACCACCCACATACCCCTAATCTAACCCAAACCCCCCTTAAAAAAACCTAACACTAAGCCCCTGAAGATCTTCCTACCTTATCTTCACCATACCAGGTTCACCGATCGGTCCAGAAGAGCTCCTCCGATGTCCTGATCCAAGCCCAAGCGGGGGGCTGAAGAGGTCCATGATCCGGCTGAAATCATCATCCAAGCGGGAGCTGAAGAGGTCCATGATCCGGCTGAAGTCTTCATCCAAGCGGGGCAGAAGAGGTCTTCCATCCGATTGAAGTCTTCATCCAAGCGGGATCTTCTATTGTCATCCATCCGGAGCGGAGCGGCAGGATCCTGAAGACCTCATCCATCCTGGCCGACGACTGAACGACGAATGGCGGTTCCTTTAAATGACGTCATCCAAAATGGCGTCCCTCGAATTCCGATTGGCTGATAGGATTCTATCAGCCAATCGGAATTAAGGTAGGAATATTCTGATTTGCTGATGGAATCAGCCAATCAGAATCAAGTTCAATCCGATTGGCTGATTTGATCAGCCAATCGGATTGAACTTGATTCTGATTGGCTGATTCCATCAGCCAATCAGAATATTCCTACCTTAATTCCGATTGGCTGATAGAATCCTATCAGCCAATCGGAATTCGAGGGACGCCATCTTGGATGACGTCCCTTAAAGGAACCGTCATTCTTCAGTTGGACGTCGCCAGAAGAAGATGGGTCCGCGGTGGAGGTCTTCAGGATGGAGCCGGTCGTCATCAGATGAAGATAGAAGATGCCGCTTGGATCAAGATGGTTGCCGGTCCGGATCGCCTCTTCTTCCCGGATAGGATGAAGACTTTGGAGCCTCTTCTGGACCTCTTCAGCCACCGGATGATGGATCGCCAGCCCCCGCTTGGGTTGGATGAAGATATTGGAGCCAGGACGGATCTGTGATACCTGGTGAGGTGAAGACAAGGTAGGATGATCTTCAGGGGCTTAGTGTTAGGTTTATTTAAGGGGGGTTTGGGTTAGATTAGGGGTATGTGGGTGGTGGGTTGTAATGTTGGGGGGGGGGGTATTGTATGTTTTTTTTTAAAGGCAAAAGAGCTGAACTTCTTGGGGCATGCCCCGCAAAGGGCCCTGTTCAGGGCTGGTAAGGTAAAAGAGCTTTGAACTTTAGTAATTTAGAATAGGGTAGGGCATTTTTTATTTTGGGGGTCTTTGTTATTTTATTAGGGGGCTTAGAGTAGGTGTAATTAGTTTAAAATTGTTGTAATATTTTTCTTATGTTTGTAAATATTTTTTTATTTTTTTGTAACTTAGTTCTTTTTTATTTTTTGTACTTTAGTTAGTTTATTTCATTGTAGTTATTTGTAGATATTGTATTTAATTAATGTATAGATAGTGTAGTGTTAGGTTTAATTGTAACTTAGGTTAGGATTTATTTTACAGGTAATTTTGTAATTATTTTAACTAGGTAACTATTAAATAGTTCTTAACTATTTAATAGCTATTGTACCTGGTTAAAATAATTACAAAGTTGCCTGTAAAATAAATATTAATCCTAAAATAGCTACAATGTAATTATAATTTATATTGTAGCTATATTAGGATTTATTTAACAGGTAAGTATTTAGCTTTAAATAGGAATACTTTATTTAATAAGAGTTAATTAATTTCGTTAGATTAAAATTATATTTAACTTAGGGGGGTGTTAGTGTTAGGATTAGACTTAGCTTTAGGGGTTAATAAATTTATTAGAATAGCGGTGAGCTCCGGTCGGCAGATTAGGGGTTAATAATTTAAGTTAGGTGTCGGCGATGTTAGGGAGGGCAGATTAGGGGTTAATACTATTTATTATAGGGTTAGTGAGGCGGATTAGGGGTTAATAACTTTATTATAGTAGCGGTGCGGTCCACTCGGCAGATTAGGGGTTAATAAGTGTAGGCAGGTGGGGGCGACGTTGAGGGGGGCAGATTAGGGGTTAATAAATATAATATAGGGGTCGGCGGTGTTAGGGGCAGCAGATTAGGGGTACATAGCTATAATGTAGGTGGCAGCACTTTGCGGTCGGCAGATTAGGGGTTAATTATTGTAGGTAGCTGGCGGCGACGTTGTGGGGGGCAGATTAGGGGTTAATAAATATAATACAGGGGTCGGCGGTGTTAGGGGCAGCAGATTAGGGGTACATAAGTATAACGTAGGTGGCGGTCGGCAGATTAGGGGTTAAAAAAATTTAATCGAGTGGCGGCGATGTGGGGGGACCTCGGTTTAGGGGTACATAGGTAGTTTATGGGTGTTAGTGTACTTTAGAGTACAGTAGTTAAGAGCTTTATGAACCGGCATTAGCCCAGAAAGCTCTTAACTACTGACTTTTTTCCAGCGGCTGGAGTTTTGTCGTTAGAATTCTAACGCTCACTTCAGACACGACTCTAAATACCGGAGTTAGAAAGATCCCATTGAAAAGATAGGATACGCAATTTACGTAAGGGGATCTGGGGTATGGAAAAGTCGCGGCTGAAAAGTGAGCGTTAGACCCTATTTTGAGTGACTCCAAATACCGGAGGTAGCCTAAAACCAGCGTTAGGAGCCTCTAATGCTGGTTTTCACGGCTAACGCCAAAAATCTAGGCCTTAAAAACCACATTTCCTAATACATTTGTAATAGTTTAAAATAGCCTTGAATTTGAAAACACTGCAAAAATGTGTGCAAAGCACTTCATACAGCCCTCCTAATGGATTGGAATAGTTCCCAATGCAATTAACTCCAGCAAATTGATTAAATACTTAGTCAAAGATGCATACTCATAGCAAACAAGACACTTAAAGGGACAGTCAAGTCAAATTTAAACTTTCATGATTCAGATAGGGCATGCAATTTTAAACAACTTTCCAATTTACTTGTAACATCAAATGTGCTTTGTTCTCTTGGTATTCTTTTTTGAAAGCTAAACCTAGGTAGGCTCATAAACTGATTTCTAAGCCATTGAACTGTCTCTTATCTCAGTGCATTTTGACAGTTTTTAACAGCTAGACACTGATAATGTATGTGTGCCATATCTATCTTTTAAACAATAAACCTTTTCAAGTAGACTTCAACTTTTAATTTATTTATTTAAATGTTTCAATGTTTTATACTCACACTCTGAATTGTTTCCCCTCCAATCTGTATGTAATAATACTGATGCAAAAAAACATATTTATACAATATTTCTTGCAGAAAAAACAAAACCTGAAATTATAATGAGTTTATTGACTTTGTAGTTCAACTGCCAAAAAAATGTCTGCATATTGAGCAAGTTAGTGTAGGCCTCACATTCAGAAATACTGAATCATTTTTATTGGTGGAAAATAATTAGAGTAAAACAGGAACTGGGAAATGCAATGGGACACAGAGTAAAAAGTGTACTTATTTTACTTATCCTGCCTCTATCTATGTATCTATTAAATATTAATCCTTGCTTACATGCATTGTAAAACACACATATCTTACCCAGCTCCTACATTTTTTAACACATTCTCTCACAGTGAATATCCATTATGATCTAAAGAAATATAGATAAGTAATGTTTATGTTTAGTAATATGTAAAGTATTTTAATTATGTTTCTTCTTTATTTTGATAGTATTTTTATTTGTCATTTAATTGATATGTATTTCCTTAAGAAATCTCATTAAGGGAAAGGCTTTCCTGGTGATGAACCCACTAGTTGCCACTAACACAAAACAATGATAACTCTTGGTTGTCATTAACACATAACAGTGATTTAACCTCTTCATTGTTAGCAACATGCACACAAATTTATTTAACTCCTTAATTGCCAGTAGCACAAGGGCAGCAGTGGTTTGTTTACTTGACTCACATAGTCAAATTACTGCTGTGTAATACACTCAAATTACTGATTTAACCCCTTGATCTTCAGTAACACACAACCCTTATTTAACATGTTGGCTGCCAATGAGACTTTCAACATTGATTTATCCATTTGATTGTCAATACATTTAGCAGTGAATTAACCCCATGACTGTCTAAAACACAAAAAGGCAATCAAAAGGTTACCTTCCTTTTGTGTTACACACTTGCAATAGTTATTTAACCCCATGATTGCCTGGAACACAAATTTAGTGAATCAATGCCCTGTCTTACTGCTGCTCACTGGTAGAGAGAAGTAAAAACAAGTTGTAGGAATAGGCTGAGCCTGAATGCTGCATGAACAGTTCTTCAGCACCAACATTTTTTTTAAAGGGACATGATACCCAAATGTTGAAGCACTTGAAAGTGATGATGATAGTTGTATAAAGCTGAGTATGACCTGGACATGTCTATGTATAAAAGGAAGATATTTTACCTCAAAATTAACTCAGTAGTCCCATCCCATTGTAAAAGGATTTTAAGAAACCAATCAGGATGTGAGACCTGGGACTTGTGAGTGTGCATCCAGGTCATATAATTTGCCTCAGAATAAGGATGTTTATTATAAAATAAACTGTTTTATTTTGTATTGTTAGTCTTATTTCTTTTTTCTTTTTTTTTTTTTTTACTTTTTTCCGTATAGTTTGATTATTTAAATGATGCAGCCTTTTTGAATTTGATCTATTTTATCTCACAGGCCAGAAGAAAGTGCAAGGGTCTGTACCTGAGAGTCAAAGAATGTATTTGTTCTGTAGGATGATTGTGCTTAGACAGAGTTAATAAATGTTATGCAAATCAAATCATATACGTAGGTGAACAACTATACCTTTTGCAGGGCTTAGCATGTCTTTTTATTTTAGTTGGTTTACTACTTTGACATGCTTAAGCGTTTAGCAAATATTCCAGTAAACAGTGGAAAGGATACAAATGTGTTAATCAGAATGTTGTACAGTGTTCTGTAATATTTGCTTACTGTAGCCGTGTTCGGCAAACGCCGAGACCCAGCGTCAGTTAAATCCCCTGAGTGATGATGTGGTGCTGAGAAACGTCACGATTTTTGGAGCATTAAGAAAACGCTCCCAAGCTGCGTCATAGGGAGCTGAGATGCTCATTCATATTGAATGTATTTACAGTGTAACTGTTATGAAATGATTGTATTTAAAATAAACTGTACATTTACTGATTGATTTGTATCATTAATTACAAACAGCTTATAAAAATATGTTAATGGAATTCCTTAAACTATGTTTTATATTTAAACTAACTATAAAATACTGGCAATTTCTTACTGTTTTTCTTATGTTGAGCTTCAGTAAAGTTTCACTTCATGCTTTTAATTAATCAAAATCAACAACTACTAGAAATATGTTTGTATCTAAAACATAAACCAAAGATTAATCATCTAAAATGCATTACTTCATACATACATTTAATGAAATGAAAATACAGGTATACCCCGCTCATACAGGGGTTAGGGACCGGAGCCCCGCTGTAAAGTGAAAACAGCCTTAAAGTGAAACAAGGCAGTTTTAGCTTTCTTTTTCCCTTGCCAGTGTGTTTAAAAACTTAAAAACATGATTTAATTAACTTATATTAGGTGTGCAATAGCGCTAATTTTAGTTTAATACTCGCACAGCACAGTATTCAATAAATACTGTACCTGTAAAATAGTGACAATCACTATAGTACAATTTGCCAGAGTATAGCACTGAGACACAGATTGCACTGTAATGCTGTAAACAGAGTGAACTAAGGATAATAAAATGGTGCCAGTCACTTTTCTTGCAATCTCAAGAAGATTACAGCACTGTTTTAAAATCCTTGGAGGTTGAACTTCAGCTCCACAAAGCGCTGTATTAGCGAAGCGTTGTAAAGTGAAGCGCTGTAAAGTGAGGTATACCTGTATATGGTGTGAGTTTGGAACATTTGGAAAATTGCACTTAGGCATTTTTTATGTATGGGACCCAGCCAAAAATACAACTTCAGACTACTGTAGTGAACAGAGTTTTTAATAATAGTAAATAGGGTAGGTCGAGGTTTCTGCAATGCATTTTGCAACATAAATATTACTGAAAATGAGATTCCAGAATTAAAGATTTTGGACAAATGAAAAAAAGGAAAGAAAGGAAAGGAAAGTGAAGAAAAGAATAGAAAAAGAAAAAAAAAAAGAGAGAAAGAAACTTAGCTAGATTAGTATGTTATAATACATGACACACAAAACTGTATGGTTTGTCCAACAAAGGGCTCGTTTCCAATTGGGTTTTCCCAAGGTTGCAAAATGAGAAAACTACTGACGGAACCCATTGCGCTTATAGACAGTTTCCGATGGTGCGTCTTCCATCATTACCAGCGGGGTCCGGCTGCTAAAAATAAATTACACGTCCCATAGAAAATAATAGAAGATGAAAAGGGCAAAAGTACACTGGATTTCCACTAAACATGCAAATAGGTAAAAAAAAAACTCTGGGCTCGCTTCCATTGAGTCGTAATTAGGTTTGTGAGCGCTCGCAAACCGATAAATATGCTATGATTACGGTCACCAGGACCGAAACCAGTCAGACCATATTCTGCTCTCTTGGCTGATATTGCTTAGAGTGAGGTCTTTTTTACTGATTTGCCATCATATGATTTTAATTGTACCAATAAAATCTTTAGTTTTTACCTACCCTAAGGCTGGATCGCTTTGGATAATTTGTTTTCTCAAATTTATTATGGCGCACTGGGGCTCCCTTCTTCCGGGCGTCTCCGCCCCTACAGCCAAGAGCCAATAGAAGCCAAGCATTGCACCTGTGACGTCACCACGTTGGGATTGCGCACACAGAGTACTTTAACTGGATTGAGGAATCACGGATCGAGTGAGAGAGGAGGAAAGCAAAGCTGCCACAATCGCTGCGGGAACAGTGAGAGGTCTCCTGTTGCAAGCCTTTAAATTGGTGCTTCCTCCCTTTGTCCCAGCGGACGCCTCAGCGGGTGAGTCCTAAATTAACCGCTCATTGAGTGGACATATACAGCTGACAGTTTCCCTTCACCTGCACTGAACATACTGCACTGAATATTATCCTTGGGGTAGGAGGGAGACATTCCCGGTCCCCTACATATTATTGAAACTAAGTCCGGTACATGGGAGGGAGGAGTTCTTCTGACCCTAAGTACCTAATGCAGAGTGACTGAGGGATAAACAGCGGAAGGACCCTACCTCTGTATGTACAGTATGCGTGATTAAAGACACTACTTTACTATTTACACACCTATATCCCCACTGGACATTCTCCTCATATTCGATAAATATGCTGTTGGAAGCAATTTAGTTTATCGACTGCTTCCAATGGTGCTATACCTCAATTTCGGCTGCCGAAAACATTTTCTTGTCCCATAGAGAGTATTAAAAGCAGTTGATCTATAAATTATACCAGGTTTCAAATGAAAGTACAAACCGTTAATACACTTCGGAGGCTGACGATACATTGAGAAAAATTACACCCAGCCCAACTAGGTGTAAAAAGAGGAAAAAATTGCTTTTTGATACTTAGTTCTAATTGAAGTTTTAAATCTTGCAAACAATGCAAGTATTTCAATGTAGAAAATAACTAAAATATGTAATATTTATTGTTGTCCCATGTATAGGAATAGTTTCACTTATGTTCTTATAGAAATATCAGTATGCATTTACATATAAAAATATGTGCAAGCATATATCTGCAAAATACAAACTAGACCTATGCCTAGGGCAGCAATACATATTACATATATTCATAAAGTGGAAAATATAATTCTAATAATAAATAGTATTTGCTTATATGTAAAAAATATGTATTATAAATAAGTGTATTTATGTTTTTGTTTCTGTTTAGAGGTGATCACGGGTAAGGAGGACAGATGTTAAATGTAAATTTTATAGTGTAAGGTTGGGTTACCATAACAACTAATTAATTTTAAAGAAATCCGACGTCGGACAGAAGCGTTAACACAACGTTAACTTACACCTTACACGAAAATAGCGACTGCACGCAATGCACAAAATATTTCAATGGAAACCTGGTACTAAAATGGAGCCGTAAATTACTTTTAGCTGCCGGCAACTTTGGTAGCTTACGGCTTCCTTCTTAATGACTCAATGGTAGTGAGCCCTCTGTCTGAAGCTGTTAATAAGGTCTCAAACATTACGGCACAATGAACTAGGTGTAAAAGAGGAAACATAGTCTTCTTGAGACTTAGTTCCCATTGAGATATTAAAGTTTACAAACAATGCAAGTGTTTCACTTTATAAATGTAATAATTACTGCTAGCCCAACTATAGGACTAGTTGGAGTTTTGTTCCTATTTAAATATCATTATTTATTTACATATAAAATATAATCAAGCACATATTTCCATAATTACAACCAGGTCTATGCCTATGGAAGCAATGTATATTACATAAATCAATAAATTAAAACATTTAATAAAACAAAAAATATATATTTTCCTTAAATAAAAGATGTTTTTATATTTTTTATCTTTGTTTTGTGACCTACATAAATCCCATGTCTTCTCCCTAGAGGCAATCAAAGGTAAGAAGTGCAGGCATTAAAGGGACAGTCTAGTCAAAATTAAACTTTCATGATTCAGATAGGGCATGAACTTTTAAAAAACTGTCCAATATACTTTTTGTTATCAAATTTGCTTTATTCTTTTGGTATTCTTAGTTGAAAGCTAAAACTAGGTAGGCTCATATGCTAATTTCTAAGCCCTTGAAGGCCGCCTCTCATCTGAATGCATTGACAGTTTTTCATAGTTAAAGGGTGTTAGTTCATGTGTGCCATATAGATAACCTTGTGCTCTCGCCCATGGAGTTACATATGAGAGGACACTGATTTGATAAAATGCATGTCTGTCAAAATAAATGAACTAAGGGGGCAGTCTGCAGAGGCTTAGTTACAAGGTAATCAGAGGTAAAATGTATATTAATATATTAGTGTTGGTAATGCAAAACTGGAGAATGGGTAATAAAGGGAATATTTTTTTAAACAATAAAAATTCTCGAGTAGACTGTCCCTTTGAACTTAACTTTTATAGTGTTAGTTCAGGTTACCATAGCAAAGGAACTTGTTATGGTGAGATTTTGAAGAAATCCGAAGACGGATGGAAGCGTAACACAATGCTAACTTACACATACACTAAAAAAACAACTGTGCGCAATGCGCAACATTTTTTAATAGAAACCTGATACTAAAATGGAGCCAAAAAATGCTTTTTAGCTGTCGGCAACTTCGGTAGCTTTCGGCTCCTTTTTTAACAACTCAATGGAAACTGTACTGTATTACTATATTATGTATAAATGCAGGAGTTTTATCAAATCTTTAGACCGATGCACAATTGCAGATGCAATTTTCGTAGAATGATAAATGCTGCTTAAAGGACATTAAACTATTCATTTGAAGCATCTGAAAGAATGTGTTTAAAAATGTCCATTTCACTATAGTGTGTAATGAAAAAGTTACTGCATTTGCTTGTTTTTGGGATCATGACATTAATTTGAAAAAAAGTGTTTACAGTCAAAAGTTAGAGTTTCTTTTCAGTCAAGATTTACAGATCATGAAAACAGGCAAAGTGTTTCAAGTAAGAGTATATCTTAACCCATTAACTTCTGCAAAAGAAACAACCTATTGGCTGCTGCAAAATGATGAAACTATCAACAGAGCATTTACAAACTATCCAGGACAGGCAGTTACTTAATCGGATTCAATCTGTTTTTGTATTGATTGGTTTAATTAGGATTGCAGCTATGTGGCGTTTAAAGTATAAGTAATGAGGGCAAATAGATAAGTATGCAATGTAACATCACTTTTGGTTAAACCAATCATGCATAGCTCTCCGACCTGAATAATTGGCAATGGGATAAAATGAAGCACAGTGTCAGTGAAGAATATATACATAAAGGCACGTAAGTGTACTAATTATGAACTACCTCTACTTCACACACTCTCCAACATGTTATTGCTGGTAATTCGAGTATTCAGTACCATAGAGCCCTGAGGCATTACAGCATCCACAACAATTACTAACTCATCCACAGATGCTGCACCTTCCACGCCCCCTGTAAAGGGTGGGGTTGCATGCGCAGCACTCCCTAGTAAATTCAAACTATATAAGGCCCCTCTGCCTTACTACGAATACACTGTTATCCTAAATGTATAAATGCACATGTATATGTTTTTTCTTTATCTCGTGTTTCTCACGATTCAGTAGTGTACTCACCAGTCTGGACTTAGCGCGTTGCAGGTATTCCTCCATGCTGCAGCATGCACTTCGAATCCCAGCGCTTCCTGTTTACTGTGCTGCTGCGGGAGGTACCCACACCTGCTGCAGCCCCCGCTGAGCGCCCTAGCAGAGGCAGCAAAAAACAACAGCAAAGCTCCCTGTGCTGCTCTCACTGGGAGAACGCTGCGGCTCGGGAGCGCGCGTGGAACCTATCCAAGGTGCTGAAACAACATGACACATCTTAGAACAGTGCAGTGATGGTAACCCAATCCTTGCTGGAATCACTACTAAACCATGCAGTGTTGTCTACATATTCCCCACTAGTACTAGTGAGTTGTTATCATTTTACTCGTTCAGTTTGATTCAGAAGGCTTGAAATAGTAATTAAATTATTATAGTCCTGGAAAAATATGATGTTTAGGTATTTCCCTGAGTTGCGCTGATACTAATATTATATTTCTGTTATATTTCTGTGTTATTTAGTGTTATTGTTTTAAGCCAGGATGGATCAGAAAGCAGCTTGAAAAGTATGCATATCAGCACATATCCCAGCACACATTAGACCAAGACTACCAAGTGACCATTTGCATAGTTTCAGGCCGTTTTATCTTGTAATCGTGCTTACTGTAGCGTTAAACACTAACTTCACTGCTAGCAAGCTAAATAATATTTTGCCATGTGGGTAACCTTCACTCATTGCTAAAACTGGTGAGATAATATTATACACGGGGAGGGGTATAACATTCCTTGGTGCTGGTGATCAAGAAGAATGCACAATTATTACCACACTTATTCTCTGCCTTGTTGTGTAACCAATTTGTACCTCCTGGTGACGATTCATTAGAACTTGTGACAAATTATAATTTACTCTGGTAATAATGTAACCGATAATGCAGTTTAAAAATCCAATCACTGTAGACAATATAATAATTCCGTGCAATATTATAAAAGTTTATTGCACATGTTTGCAACAAGTAAGGATGTAGTGATGATGCAATTTAAAGGTTTGTAACCTGTGTTACAGGTTACTTGTCACTCTTATGTATTACTGAAGTTCAATATGAATTAATTATACATACGCACACAATCTCATAGGACAATTATAGCATGTGCATTTGTCCAAGTTTTAATAATAATACTTTCTACCTAGTCTAGAAAATTGAATAGACTGTAATGTACATGTGTGTTTATGGATAACTGTTATATAGATAGACACATCGATAAATAAATAAATAGATAGATGATAGAATATAAAAATCACTGTATTTATTATAAAGATAAGCAATATAAGAACCTGTTATGTGAACTCAAAAGAAAGGTATTAGCTATGTGATGTATACGTATATTTCATGAGGCAAAATCTTTTTGTATAGCAAAGCTTGTTCATATTTAAAAAGTGAAGGATATAGTTTTTATACTACTTTAATACTGTTTTGATGAATGCTAGAAGAAATCAAATTCATTATGAAACTATAATTCGTTTATTTCCAGTTTTAAATTGTAAGGTATAAATGTGTAGGTTGAAGTTTATGTTTTCACTGTTTCCTTACCTCAAACAGCAGCAAAATATGTGTGCTCTGTGCTGCATTAGACCTTCACACTATACTTACATTTGAAGTTTTTTTTTTTTTCATTAAATGTAGGTAAAATGTATGCATATATTTATTTATTTTCTTTGAACGTAAAGGATCAAAAATAGTTTTCGACTTCCTGTACATTTTTTTTAAATAAATATTGGTTTAAATTTACACGTTAAGCTTGTAATGTTTAGATGACTAGCACCTGCAAATCCATGATGAGGTTTTTAGATGTGGTAAAGAGACCATGCAACAACACTATACTTTTAGTCCTTTAACAATGATTTTTTTAAGATAAGAAACGCTCGCTCCCGCGTCTTTCTGTTATATTTGGACACGAGGTCTTTCAGCCAATCACAGCCCAAGGTGACGTCACCCCAGAATCAGCACTGCATCAGTGGACAGCGCCCAAGTAGCTGGAGGTTATGAGGGTGGGAGGGAACAATCGTTGCTTCGCGCAGTCTGCTCTGCAGTAAGGACAGCAGCAATCCAGCACCATCTCTGCACTGTTCTCAAAATTGTCAGTAAATCTCAACTAACGCAATGTTTTTTTCTAGCAGACGTTATCACCGTATTTGTCTAGCTAGCATTTCTAGTATAGCATCACCAAAACTATTCTAAGTTGATGAAAGCGACGTACCTTTGTCACAGAAACATACAGTTTACAGGATTTTGTGCAGAGCCTAGGAATACGATGTAAGGCTACAGCTAATTTTTTAAAGTACCATTGTTTTCATAATCCTAGCTACAATACCTATGCTTGCTACATTTAAAAACAAAACTAAGTGTATGTGAGCCCGCAGGGATGTGCACTCATAGGAGGCAGTGCCTACCCTGCCATATGTGGCCAAAGCTTAATTAAATTTTAATTAAAACAAAAAAAATGTCCAAAAAAAATATTTTCCCCCCCATGTAATGCTATGGAGAGGCAGGTACAGAAACGCTTCTCTCCATTGCAGTACATGGGTCAAAGGAAAAGCTGTGCTGCAGTGCCATCTGTGTTCTGTCAATATATTAGCAGCAAAAATTGGGACCAATAGGAGGCACCCCTCTTGATGCCTCCTAGCAAGTGAAGGATATATAGATTGATCAGAAGGAGGATGCAGTGAGCAGGGTCATGTGACACAACTGGAAGCTGAGGTAACCTAAGAACAGATGACACCAAGCAGAAGAGTAAAGTAGTATTCTACATCTCTTGTGATTCACAAATTGTGTTCAGATACAGCTCATTAACAGGGGGGGAACAGTAAGTGAGCATAACCCAATACTGACAGGTAGTCAAAGGGTCAATTCAAACTTAAAGGGACAGTCTACACTTAGAACAACCGCAATCCATCTGTTAGATAATGTCACAATGTATTTTGCTCACCCCTGCAACTGTATCGAGTCTTGTACACATCCCGAGTTATGCTCAATGAAAAGTTATAATATGACCGTTAGAAATGGCCGCTCCGATCCGCCCACCCAATACGTCACCCATTCTCTTATTTTCAATAGTCCAATAGAAAATTGCTCACCGATCAAAAGCCTGTATCGCGCATTCATTGTTTCGCGCATGTGCAATGTCAGTGGGAACCAAGTATCCGGAACCAAAGTTTAGCTTTATTTTTTTACCGCTCTGGGGCCCGATCCGATATGCAGCGTCGCCCGCAAATGCTGGTGACGCTGAATTTTGCGCTGGTTTGGTATCCTATATACGGCATAACATAGAAGTTACGCTCGTATATTTCTGCCGTCGCCCGTAGTTTTTTGGGCCATAGGCAGGTATACCAAACCAGCGCAGTTTGGTATCCAATATACAGCTTAAGGACTTACATGGCGAAAATGGAGAAATCTTACTCCATTTTCACCTCGCCACAAAAAGCAGCCGTAGTAAGCCTTACACTGAGTATTGGAGCCCCGTAACTCCCTATATTAGCTATAAAATAAACCTAACACCTAACGCATGCGCAATGTCTATCTACCTGTCAACCGTGATCCCCCGCCACAATCCCTAATAAAATATTTAACCCCTAAATCGCCGCTCCCGGACCCCGCCGCCACCTACATTAACTACCCCCCAATGTGATCCCCCTACACCGCCGCCACCTATAATAAATGTATTAACCACTAATCTAATCCCCCTACACCGCCGCCACCTATATTAAACACATTAACCCCTAATCTAATCCCCCTACATCGCCGCCAGCTATACATTGTAGCTATTTTAGGGTTTATATTTATTTTACAGGTAACTTGGTATTTATTTTAACTAGGTACAATAGCTATTAAATAGTTAATAACTATTTAATAGCTACCTAGTTAAAATAATTACTAATTTACCTGTAAAATAAATCCTAACCTAAGTTACAAATACACCTACACTATCAATAAATTAAATAAACTACAAATATCTAAACTAAAATACAATTAAATAAACTAAACTAAATTACAAAAAAAACCCCACTAAATTACAAAAATTAAAAAAAGCTTACAAGATTTTTAAGCTAATTACACCTATTCTAAGCCCCCTAATAAAATAATAAAGCCCCCCAAAATAAAAAAAATTCCCTACCCTATTCTAAATTTAAAAAGTTAGCTCTTTCACCTTACCAGCCCTTAAAAGGGCCTTTTGCAGGGCATGCCCCAAACAAAACTGCTCTTTTGCCTGGAAAAAAAAAACAATACCACCCCCCAACCATACGACCCACCACCCACATACCCCTATTCTAAATCCACCCAAACCCCCCTTAAAAAAACCTAACACTACCCCCTGAAGATCTCCCTACCTTGTATTCACCCAGCCGGGCAGAACTCTTCATCCAATCCGGGCGATGTCTTCAATCAAGCGGCAAAGAAGTCTTCCATCCAGGCGATGTCTTCAAGCAAGCGGCAGAGAGTCTTCTTCCATCCGGCGATGTCTTCAAGCAAAGCGGCATCTTCAATCTTCTTTCTTCGCTCCTCCGCCGCGGAGCATCCATCCGGCACAACGACTTCCCGACGAATGAGGTTCCTTTAAATGACGTCATCCAAGATGGCGTCCGTCGAATTCCGATTGGCTGATAGGATTCTATCAGCCAATCGGAATTAAGGTAGAAAAATCTGATTGGCTGATTGAATCAGCCAATCAGATTCAAGTTCAATCTGATTGGCTGAATCAATCTCAATCAATCTCTGCCGCTTGCTTGAAGACATCGCCCGGATGGAAGAAGACTTCTTTGCCGCTTGCTTGAAGACATCGCCCGGATGGAAGAAGACTTCTTTGCTGCTTGATTGAAGACATCGCCCGGATCGGATGAAGAGTTCTGCCCGGCTGGGTGAATACAAGGTAGGGAGATCTTCAGGGGGGTAGTGTTAGGTTTTTTAAGGGGGGTTTGGCTGGGTTTAGAATAGGGGTATGTGGGTGGTGGGTCGTAATGTTGGGGGGTGGTATTGTGGTTGTTTTTTTTTTCAGGCAAAAGAGCAGTTTTCTTTGGGGCATGCCCCGCAAAAGTCCCTTTTAAGGGCTGGTAAGGTAAAAGAGCTAACTTTTTTAATTTAGAATAGGGTAGGGAATTTTTTTTTATTTTGGGGGGCTTTATTATTTTATTAGGGGGCTTAGAATAGGTGTATTATTTTTTGTAATTTAGTGTTTTGGTTTTTTTGTAATTTAGTTTAGTTTATTTAATTGTATTTTAGTTTAGATATTTGTAGTTTATTTAATTTATTGATAGTGTAGGTGTATTTGTAACTTAGGTTAGGATTTATTTTACAGGTAAATTGGTAATTATTTTAACTAGGTAGCTATTAAATAGTTATTAACTATTTAATAGCTATTGTACCTAGTTAAAATAAATACCAAGTTACCTGTAAAATAAATATAAACCCTAAAATAGCTACAATGTAATTATTAATTACATTGTAGCTATCTTAGGGTTTATTTTATAGGTAAGTATTTAGATTTAAATAGGAATATTTTAATTAATAATATTAATATTAGATTTATTTTAATAAGAGTTTAGTTAGGGATGTTAGAGTTAGATAGGGTTATTATACTTAATATATATAATATAATAACGATATTAACTATATTAACCCTAATATAATTAGGGTTATTATAGTTAATATATATAATATAATAACTATATTAACTATATTAACCCTAATATAATTAGGGTTAATATAGTTAATATAGGTGGCGGCGGTGTAGGGGGATTAGATTAGGGGTTAATACATTTATTATAGGTGGCGGCAGTGTAGGGGGATTTAGATTAGATGCAAAAGAGCAGTTTACTTTGTGACAAAGCCCCGCCAAAAGCCCTTTTAAGGGCTGGTAAAAGAGCAGTTTTCTTTGGGGCATGCCCCGCAAAAAGCCCTTTTAAGGGCTGGCAATAGAGCAGTTTACTTTGGGGTAATGCCACGCAAAAAGCCATTTTCAGGGCTATTTGTAGGGTTAGACTTAGGTTTAGTGGTAGGGATAGTTTAGTATTTTAGGGGTTAAATAATTTAATATAGCTAGCGGTGGGGTAGGGGGATTAGATTAGGGGTTAATTAATTTAATATAGGTGGCGGCGGGGTAGGGGGATTAGATTAGGGGTTAAATAATTTAATATAGGTAGCGGCGGGGTAGGGGGATTAAATTAGGGGTTAATAATTTTAAAATAGATGGTGGCGGGGTAGGGGCTCACTTTAGGAGGTAGGTAAGGTAGATGGCGGCGGGGTAGGGGCTCACATTAGGGGGTTATAGATTTAATATAGCTGGCGGCGGGGTCCGGGAGTGGCGGTTTAGGGGTTAATAACTTTATTAGGTAGAATAGAAAACACAAAGAGAGAGCGCCTAATGGTGTAATATCGTCAAGATCAAAAGTGATACAAACATAAAAAGTATCTGCCAAGTGGATACTCACAAAGAGCTTAGCACTCGCAAGTAGTGCATACAGGCGGGCTGACCTTTGTACAGCAGTCAGTACGCTGAATGTGTGGAAGTCGTGTCGGAAATCTGTTATGATAGAAAAAGAACACAGAAAACCAATGGTGCAATATCGTCTAAATCCAAATGGACACGGCAAAGGAACACAGTTTCAGCAAGATGTATACTCACAATGGAGTTGGCACTCGCAAGTAGTGCATTAGGGCAGTCTGACCTTCATACAGCAGTCAGCTGTAGCTGTTATCGGCTTAGGCTTGTCCTCTGCACACCGGCGTGTGTACTGAATACTCAGCTGTGGCTCAGCTGTTTGCTGAGGGAAGGAAATCCTCAGCAAACAGCAAACAGCTGAGCCACAGCTGAGTATTCAGTACACACGCCGGTGTGCAGAGGACAAGCCTAAGCCGATAACAGCTACAGCTACTAACTACAGCTACTAACTACCAGCGTGCTGACTGCTGTATGAAGGTCAGCCTGCCCTAATGCACTACTTGCGAGTGCCAACTCCATTGTGAGTATACATCTTGCTGAAACTGTGTTCCTTTGCCGTGTCCATTTGGATTTAGACGATATTGCACCATTGGTTTTCTGTGTTCTTTTTCTATCATAACAGATTTCCAACACGACTTCCACACATTCAGCGTACTGACTGCTGTACAAAGGTCAGCCCGCCTGTATGCACTACTTGCGAGTGCTAAGCTCTTTGTGAGTATCCACTTGGCAGATACTTTTTATGTTTGTATCACTTTTGATCTTGACGATATTACACCATTAGGCGCTCTCTCTTTGTGTTTTCTATTTTTCAGTTCAACCGATTTACCACCGGTTTGGAGTGGAGCAGCCTTCCAGAATTATTGATTTCAACAGTGTTGATTTCACCTATCTATCATTGACTCTGCACTTTATGTGAAATCGTTTTTATTTTTATATATATTTTTTATTATTTTTTTAATATTTTATTATATTCTATCTATTGTCAATATATGTAATACTGTATCACTTGATTCATACGTATGCACTTTTTTTTGGGATGAAGTTTTTGTGAGTACACACCACCATTTATGTGAAGTTACTTATTCATTCAACTAGACACATTCAGTTTCTTAGGTATACACCTTTAAAAAACATTGTATTTCTTTTGCGTTTATATTCACTTAGGTGCCAATACCAACACAATATTACAATCTATGACCACTATTAGATTCATATTTCGAACACGCTTTTTTTTGTCACGTTAGCACAGATTCACACGCACATTTTTTGTGCATCAGTATAGCGCACCCTATTGTATGATTTTATATCATACTTTTTTTACTAACTTTATTAGGTGGCGGCGGGGTCCGGGAGCGGCGGTTTAGGGGTTAATAACTTTTTTTATTGTTTGGATAGTGAGGGGGGATAGCAGATAGAGGGGTATACGTGTCGGGCTATGTTTGGGAGGCGTGTTAGACAGTGCGGGTGATTTCATACTTTAGTCAGGTTTTGTAGGCGCCGGCAGTTTCTAAAGTGCCGTAAGTCACTGGCGACTCCAGAAATTTGTACTTACGCAGATTTCTGGACATCGCTGATTTATCAGACTTACGGCACTTTAGCATCTGACGGCGCCGTATATAGGATAGCTCGAGTTGCGAGCTGAAACTGCGGGCGGTGGGGGTTCCCTCGCTTGCGTCGCAAACTACGCTGCATATCGGATCGCGCCCCTGAATTATCAGAAAGCGTTGCTATTGCTTACACGGAGGGACAGAAAACAGAGTTACTCTTTCTGTGTTTGCCGGGATAACAACTACAGACTTCCGGTTTCGAGCTGAAAAACAATGCGCATGCGTTTTCGAGTAGGATGACGTCACTGGTTTGTCCGTGCACGAGTGTTATAGGGAAGGAGAAGCACTCGATAAGACAGGAGGAGAAGCTATTGGGAGGAGTTACACGGCCATGTTTAAATCATGGAATAAAAACTGCTTTTATGTAAAAGTTGGTAAGCACATAAACGAAAATACGAATGAAGGGTATCAATATAATTGTAAGCATGCGATCGTAACTATGGGCTAACGTTGTTTTCAGTGTAGACTGTCCCTTTAAATCCATAATTTAAAACCCAGAGTTTGAAGTTAAGTGTGCAGTGTCCACATTATGTTAATTAAAGTTTTTGACATTGAATATTGCTAAGCCTCCCTTTTTCATGGTTATTTGATTTAATTAGGTACAAACTCCATATATGTTATGTCTGTTCAGTCAGAGGATGCAGTATCTCTTTTTATTTTACTCTGTGTCTCCATTTATTTAAAGACTGCTGTTAACTTCACAAATCAATTGAAAGCTGTTGCATTGTGTTTTTAATATGTGCTGCTTTTATACAAGTTTATATTAATAAAAAGGAGATAATGAGTCATTTAAGAAATATATGTAATTATTGCAGTTAAATGTTTTTAGAAATAATGCCACTGTAAAGTAACTGGTTAAACACATAGTCAAAGGGAGACATTTAAAATTAAACTTTCATGATTGAGGTAGAGCATGCTATTTTAATAGACTTTTCTAGTTATTTATATTTTGAGAATTAGCATCAACTGTTACTGGCCCCATGTCAGCAAATCAAATTAGTTTTTGAAAGGAACATGAAAGTCATAATTACATTTCCATCATTCAGATAGAAATTGCACACAAAAACAAACAAAAAAAACTTTCTATTTTACTTTGATTATTATGTACTTCATTCTTTTGGTGTCCTTTGTTGAAGAAAGAATGAGGGGGCGCCCTAAAAGGGGATAAATCTAATATCTTGCAAGGGTGATGCTAAATGACAAAGGCTTAGATATAGTATGTCAATCCATACACCTCATGGGGGAAAAATAATGTTGATAAATTGATTGTAAGACTATCAGTCTAAATAATTACAGCTTGTGGGATATATTAATTACCTCCTAAGAGAAAGACAATAGAAAATATCTATACACAATGGTAAATAAGTGGCTCAATTGCAGATATACTCTGCTATAAATACCTCCTAAGAGAAAGACAAAAATTGAGAAAATATATATACACAATGGTAAATAGGTAACTCAATCTTAAATGTACTTAATTCACAATGATGGGTGAATTATAGGATCCAATGCACTTTGTAGCATACATATGATGGATAGCAAATGTTAGAGGTAATATAGTCTCTAATAATGTTGGTGCAAAGTCACTATTAGGATGTAGGCAGCTATCTGTAGAGATCCAGGCCGGGATCCAAAGCAGCAATCTATAAAGACAAGAAAAAACAGAAGCGCCACATGGCCCAATATTGTCTGGTCCAGAAATAAAGTAGATGTATGTGCACAGAGAGAACTCACATTTATAGAAGCACCTCAATTAGTGCTATAGTGGCAGTCTGGGATTTCTTACAGTCACCCAGGAGACCAATCTTCGGTATAGGTGTGATGTCTAGATTAACGACATAAAGAACACAGGTGCCTGTATTGTCTTAACAGAGGTGAGTTTGGAGTATTGATAGAAAGGTACTCACATTTGTTGTAGCATCTCTCTTGATGCTATAGAGGCAGGATGGGATCAATATAGTCACCCACCAGACTTAAGCAAAGGCCTGCTGGACACAGAGGAAATCCAGGAACCACCAGTGTTAAGAAGTAGGCCCAAAAATTGGGACCCCTCTCATCAATAGGATTAGGTGGCAAACAGAAAAGTAATAGCAAGTGTTCAAATATATAAAAAAGTTTTATTAAAAAGTTTAAAACAAAGCAACGCATTTCTCAGCTCAAGGCTGTTTCATCAGGCTTCATAAAAACATTTGAGAACACTTGCTATATATACACAAAGTATCTAACTAGTGCTAATTGAAATCACATGGTGTCAGGAGGAGCCTAAGAGACACAAATGGCCCTATTGGCCATAGAATCATTACATTCTATGGCCAATAGGGCCATTTGTGTCTCTTAGGCTCCTCCTGACACCATGTGATTTCAATTAGCACTAGTTAGATACTTTGTGTATATATAGCAAGTGTTCTCAAATGTTTTTAAGACAATACTAGGCCATATAGGCACCTGTGTTCTTTATGTCGTTAATCTAGACATCACACCTATACCGAAGATTGGTCTCCTGGGTGACTGTAAGAAATCCCAGACTGCCACTATAGCACTAATTGAGGTGCTTCTATAAATGTGAGTTCTCTCTGTGCACATACATCTACTTTATTTCTGGACCAGACAATATTGGGCCATGTGGCGCTTCTGTTTTTTCTTGTCCTTTGTTGAAGAGCATATCTAAGTGGGATGTGCACGTGCGTTTCTTGAACACCATATTGCAGCAGCTGTGTTGGCAGTATTGATAACTTGTCCTTTGTGTAAAACTTGTATGGTAAATTATTTCTATTTTTACAATACAGTAGTGAGCAGAGAAGAGATTGTGTATCATTCTAATTGCTTAGTAACTGGCACTGTGCCACAGAATTGTGTGAGTGTGTATGTGAGCAGAGTGTGTGTGGGTGTCAGTGAGCAGAGTATGTGTGCTTTATTCTCCAGATAATCAATACATTTCCGATGAGCTGGTGCTTTAGTGCAGTGTTTATCAACAATGGTCCTCAAGTACCCCCAACAGGTCAGGTGTTCATTATAGCTGAATCAGTGCACAGGTGAAGTAATCAGCGGATCAGTAACTCAGTGGTTACTAACTTGCTCTCACCCATCACCTGATTATGTCACCTGTGCACTGGTTCAGCTATCATTTAAACCTGCCCTGTTGGGGGTACTTGCGGCCCTCTGTACATGTGTTTCTCTGGCGTATCATATCTAGTGCCTCACCAGCCTCTGACCTCACTGCATGTCACTGATGTGAGTTTAACATGCAATAATGTGCTTGTCCACTGAATATGAGATGCTATAGGCTCCTGTTTAGATATTGTAAGGGGTTTATTTTTTTGAGGGGGAATACTCACAGCTACTGAGTACCATCACCTCTGTTATAACAGGTAATATTTATAATCACAATGTAAATACTCTAGTTTTTAGAAGATGGGGGCTGCAAAATAATAATATAATAATTTCCCATCTTGTGATTCCCAATATGAAGTATACCTTTATATACCTAGAATACCTTTTGGGGTGTATCTATGGGATGCAATACATAGGTAGAACCATCAAGAAAAGAGGGGGTGAACATACATGGAATATCATCCCCAGACATGTAGAGCATTCCCATGAACACAATCCAAAGGTAGTATTTTACCCATCAAACCTAGATCTTGGGGACAAAATAGATTTACTTGTTTACACCAAAAATAAACCTTTTGGATTTTGAGGTTAAAAACTCTGGTTCCTTTTAGTCTAAATGAAAATGTGAACAATGCAGTCTTTAACACATAGAGGTTAATTCACTTTAACTAGGCAATCTTCATTTCTACACATTGAGGTATTACTAAACTATTAGGTTTTATTCACACATTCTTAGCCACATTTACTATTATTGTCCATTGGAGTGTGGGTAGATTTGATCCAGAGAGACTCTTACACATCACTTGTCACAATTTTATTACATCAATATTCACTTTATTTACATATCATCATCACATAACAAATAGATATTGTCATTTGATTTTGGAGTAACAAACACAATTTGGGTAATCCATTTGGTCATTTGTGTATCTTTCAAATAGATATGATATGGGTTTTTTTATTTATGTCAATATCACTTTTTGATTTATGTCTAAATTGTTTAAAGTAGGTTTATGTTTTTTGGAAACTATATACAGCTGGAATGCCAATGTGCATGTGTTCTCCCCAGACCGCACTGCTCCCTACACATGGATTTTGTTTACACGTGGGGCTATCACATGGTTTAAGTTGAGGCGTCATCATCCTTGGGTACTGTGGGGAAGTATGCAGAGTCATCGAAGAGTAAGAAATGGCTTTGTTATATATATTCTCATCATACACAGATGTAGGATCTGAATGGCAATTTGTGAGACATAGGTATGCATGGACCCTGAAGATTTTTGGTTATTCTGTGGCCAAAAATAATAAAAAATAATTTTCATGACAGCAGTAGTATGAGTAACATTTTGATGACATCAAGGGATGCAGGCATGCGCCATATGCCCACAAAGATGCCAATCAAGGCCCGTAAAGCTCAGCACATATTTTGATTGTTAATTCACCTGATGAAACAGTAAATATAATACAGAGAAACACCTTTTATGAACCGATTTTTGTTTTAATTTCTGGGCTATGTTCTGAGCATTTTTATGTTGAAATACTGATCCACTTTGGAGACATCCTGATATATATGGGCTACCTCAACCATAAAGGGAACAGGTGTAGCAAAATATTGGAGTCCTAGGTAGAAGATAGTTACCAGAGTAATAATCAGCTTGACGGCTTGTGAGTAAGAAATTTGTTTCCTTGAAGAGTGTGCTGTTTTGTGAGTCCACACCATTGGGGCGTTCGTCTTTTCGTTTTTGTGTCTTCATACTTCTAATCACTCATTCAGCCAGTTTACACTGTGTCTATCACACTGAACATGGAAAAGAGAAGGAAAGCCAGAGAGTTGTCTGAGGATGTAAAAAAGAAGGGAAAAGCCAAGCATAGTCAATGTAAAGGATACAAGACTATCTCTAAAGAGCTTGATGTTCTTGTGAGCACTGTTGCTAATATTATTAAGAAGTTTAAGGCACATGGGACTGTAACCAACGTTCATAGACATGGTTGCAAGAGGAAATTTGACCCAAGAATAAAGAGAAAGATTGTTAGAATGGTTGTGAAAGATCGATCGCTGTCTGAATGAAAATGGGCTTATAGGTAAAAGACCTTGAAAGACTCCACTTCTAAGAGAGAAACACAAAAAACAGACTGGAGTTTGCAAAAATGCATGTTGAAAAGCCACAGTCCTGGGAGAATGTCCTTAGACAGACTAAAGAAAATCAAAGCTTTTTGGCAAATTAAAAGTAAAAGGAAGCTTTCAAAGAAAAGAACACCAGCGCTACAGTGAAGCATGGAGGCGACTAAATTATGTTTTGGGATTTCTTTGCTTCCTATTGCACTGGGTAGCTAGAATCTCTGCAGTCCAAAATGAAATCAGAAGACTATAAAAGCATTCTGGAGCAAAACATACTGCCCAGTGTTAGAAAGCTATGTCTAAGTCGCAGGTCATGGGTCCTCTAGCAAAATAATGACCTGAAACATACCTCAAATAGCACCCAATAATTGATGAGAAGAAAACATTGGACCAGTCCTAAGTGGTCTTTAAATAAGTCCAGATCTGAGTCCCAACATCCATCTGTGGAAAGAGCTGAAACTCAGTCCAAAGAGACAGCAGCACTCATCACTTCAAAAAGTTCATGGATAATTCAGAAATGTATTAGACACCAAGGTGCACAAAAAGGAGACAACGTTTCGTACCTTAGTCCTTAGTCATGTCAGTACACATACTGAAAATACATCACTCTTAAATAGGGGCAGGTACAGACAACCATGCCCCTTTACAACACACCTGTGCAATAATATAATGAGGCTATTACACCAATTCAAATATTACATTGTGTCAGTATATGCCCGGGTTATAATACAATATATATAATAATTATTCTTTTAACAAACTCCCAATAAAATGCATATACAAAACAATAAAATTAATGTAAATTCCTAAATTCTTTATATTAGTTAAAATTTATAGACACATTGAATTATATTTATAGAAAACCAGATATGAATCAAACTATAAGAAAACGTTGAATCTGAAACCCCTCATTGCAGTAAACCAATAGCACCGTAATCAACAAATAGCACCGTAAATAATCCTAAATTCAAATTTATTATAGACTTCAGTTGATTTCATAAAACAAAAAACAATATCATATACTAACAAACGAGTGCGCACTCTTCAATAAAATAAAACCAAGTGGTTAAACACATAAACAGCTGTATAAGTGAATGACCATCTGATACGTAATTTCTCCAATAGTCACGTGTTTTTACTGGCCAGTAATATCCTTAGAATATAGTCACAAGAAATTTAAAAGTTGAAGCGGTTATTTTGAAAATAAGAAATAGGGGCGAGAATAAGTGGTGAAGGAGAATACTATTCGTAAAGTTGACGGTATAACTACCACTCTGTTGTGGAAATAAAATAAGACTGTCTTGTTTCCGCCACTAGGATTAGCTGATTATACACAAACTCCCTGCCTGTCATGTTAAGTGGAAGCAATTGACTTTTTATTACACTTTGCAACAGTTTATACACATATGGGATACAGATTACTATATGTATTTTCAAAATAACCGCTTCAACTTTTAAATTTCTTGGGACAATATTCTAAGGATATTACTGGCCAGTAAAAACACGTGACTATTGGAGAAACTACGTATCAGATGGTCATTCACTTATACAGCTGTTTATGTGTTTAACCGCTTGGTTTTATTTTATTGAAGAGTGCGCACTCGTTTGTTAGTATATGATATTGTTTTATGAAATCAACTGAAGTCTATAATAAATTTGAATTTAGGATTATTTACGGTGCTATTTGTTGATTACGGTGCTATTGGTTTACTGCACTGAGGGGTTTCAGATTCAACGTTTTCTTATGGTAGTAATATTGAGAGTTATTGGGATACAACTATACAATGTTTTTTTTATCGTAGTAATATTTAGAGATATTGGGATACAACTATTGGGTAATTATATTATGTATTAACAATCTTTAGTCTTTGCTCATCATTTGTTAATATTGGTATTATAGTGTCTTTAGCCTTTGATAGAGCGCTTCTCATATTTTCTATTTTAACTTTATATGTAATATTTATTGTCTCACAGGTACAGTATTGAGAAGCTTGACACAATTTCTCTTAGTGTAGGTTACTTTCTAAATTCTATGAATCAAACTATACAATGTTTAAACTGTTGCGATATTCTTTACAAAGCAAACCAAATTGTAACTTTAGAATTAACCTTATTCACAATTTATTTGCATTAAAATACCACAATGAGATACCAAGATATGAGCCACTAACATTGAGACTAATCCGACTAAACTATTTAACCCACAAATGATTTTAGACAACTCTAATTAAAACACCAGGAGTTATATATATTCTTACTGTAAACAGTCAGTTTATATGCCAATTTATCTAGCAAATAAATTAATTACTTAGCATACAAGAGTGACTAGTTAAAACTACACAGGACTATGAATGCAAGCTAAAATACAAATAATTAACTGCAGTTTGATTGTAGCAATAATGAATGTATTTGCTTTAAAATATCAAATTATAGAATTCATACATTACCAACATGAGCCAATTTAGTATTCCAATCTTTTTTCCATAGATTCAGATCACCTCATATGAAGAAAGGTTATTTGCATAGATCAAGAAGTTAGTCTCAGATTTTTGCTTAAGGCGATTGTGTCCCAAGTATGGCAGCCAGTTATTCAATCATAAGTTTCAGCAGACATAAAAAAAAACTCTCTCCTTGCATTCAGCTTCCTTTATTGTAATCATTGATGATCTTTTTTTTTTTGGTTATGCCAACGGTGCTTGTCTTGGATTGGCCGTAACGGAGCTTGTCCCTGGTCCGCCCTTAGAGTTGAAACATTTGATTGGCTATTTGGATTTGCATGTGTTCTACTAGATCATTCATTTGGTTGTCATACCAGTTTTAATCCCCTAGGGGGGCAGCAGACAACCGCAAATATCTTCACCATCAATATTATTGGTTGTCATACCAGTTTTAATCCCCTAGGGGGGCAGCAGACAACCGCAAATATCTTCACCATCAATATTACTAACAATTTAATACATCCTTATAAAGTGATTATTTAAACTACTTTACTTCCTTGTATTAATAATTTACAATTTTAATTATAGATGGGATGATATAATGTCATTTTTCTGATTACTCCAATACCAAATACAAGTATGTTTCTAGTGGTCATGTTAATAAACAATTACACTATCAATCATTTGCTATCCCCAGAATCACAACATTCAACATCCTGGCATTGCATTGCATCTCAATAGAAATGCAATATATTTCATAATTCTAATACATTTTGAATGTATGGAACAGCAGATGCAGGTCTGAAATGAAAGGAATAGTGTTGTTAAATTTGAGACATTTTGAATCCTTAAGACATTCTATACTTTTAAAAAAATATATAGGTTAAGACATGTTAAAATCTTAACTCTCAGGTTTTCATGTTCATATTTAATATGTGTCTGAATATACATGTTCATTTGATTATTTTAAATAGATTTAAAAATTATAGACAAATCAGTTATATGACTTTTTAAGTATACACTCTGCTATTTAAAATTAAAGTTCTTACCAAGTCTGGAAAGTGGGATATTTTGTGTCAGCAGGAGATATTTAACTCTTTCATACAATTAGGCTTCAAAGGAATTCCAGTGACTCATAGTGTTAAATTATCACATTTCTGTTGCCATATGCTTCTCTCAGATCAGAAAGAAGTGGTGAGAAATCTTCAAAGGGCTGTTTGTAATTGAATAATTGTATAATTTAGCATATTGAGTGGGGAGGGGAGGAAAAGTTCCAACTGAATCCTGATGCAATCAGCAAGGTCTCCCATGTCTGAACCTCAAACCTGCAACCCACATAATCCACCCAGCAAATGGTATTACGCATGCTCAACCTTAATATTTTATTGATTTCATACTGATGCATATCTTATTATTTAGATATGTATTATCCACTGACATTTACAGATACCCTGACAATTGGGTCCCTGAATGACTTTGTGATCCAGTTGAATGGGGCTACTGCCCACATTAAATTTAGCCTGACCCATAGTGAAGAGATTGAATTTTTAGATACCATAGTATATAAGTTTGGTAATGTTTTACAGCCTTATTTGTATGTTAAACCAACGGATACAAATAATCTCCACTTTGACAGCTTTCATACTCCAGCATTAAAAAAGTCATTACCCTGTAGTCAATTGCTTAGAGTAAAAATAATAGTTTCAGATGAATCCCAGGTATACACTAGACTTAGAGAAATGGGGAACAAATTTGAGAAGACAAGTTATCCCAGTGATCTTGTAGACAAAGAAATTGTTGATGTAGTATCTTTGAATCGTAAAAACATGTTGGATTTGTCAAAACCAAAAGTTTTACAAAAAGTGAATAATGAATGCTTAGTCTTTGTTGCTGGTTACAATGACCTAAGCAATGAGATCCTCAAAAGTCTGAGAAAACATTGGCACATTTTAAACATATGTAACCCCCTAGTTAAAGAATTTCAAACTGTATTTATGCCAGCCTTTAAACTGAGCTGTAATTTATGCAACAAATTTGTTAAAGCTGATATTGGTACTTTGAAGGGTAACACACAGACCTATTTAAGTGAAAAAAGTTTTGGTTGTTATCCTTGTTTAGTTTGCTCGAGTTGTAATAGCATGATTAAAGGTAAACATTTTTTTCACCCAAGAACGGGAAAGAAATTTAAGATTACTAATTATGCCGTTTACATCATCAAATGCCCATGTGGGCGGAGCTATATCAGAGAGACCACAAGGATGGTCCGCGACAGGATCACTGAGCATAGGTCTAATATCAGCACCAAGAAAATTTAAAACCCTGTAGCTGAACATTTTGTCACTGCTGGCTACAATATTTGTCAACTCAGGTTTCAGATTATTGATCACATTGGCACCCCTAAAAGAGGTGGGGATAGGGAGTTATATTTAAAACAAAAATAAATGTTTTGGATAGGTAAATTAGTTACCCTAACCCCTATAGGATTAAATAGGGATTTTGACTTATACATTTTTCTATGAAGTTAAAATGTTAAACACATAGATAAATTCTGATCCTTGGTTATTACATTTTCAAATGCTTTTTTCTTTTTGACCTGTATTTGTGATAGAACATATGTGATATTAGGAACTGCATTCCACATTGTGTATATATTAATCAAGAATATTTGTATTGGTGTAAAAGCCTCATTATATTATTGCACAAGTGTGTTGTAAAGGGGCGTGGTTGTCTTTACCTGCCCCTATTTAAGAGTTATGTATTTTCAGTATGTGTACTGACATGACTAAGGACTACGGTGTGAAACGTCTCCTTTTCCTTCTTAATACAGGGAGAGTCCACAGCTGCATTCCTTACTTATGGGAAATACTGAACCTGGCCACCAGGAGGAGGCAAAGACACCCCAGCCAAAGGCTTAAATACCTCCCCCACTTCCCTCATCCCCCAGTCATTCTTTGCCTTTCGTCACAGGAGGTTGGCAGAGAAGTGTCAGAAGATTCGGAGTAGTTCTTGTCAGCCTCTCAGTGAGAGCACTGATGAAAGTTAGAGTCTGGAGATGCAGGAAGAGTCTTTCTGCAAAACCATCCAGACTCATATTAACAGCTCCTAAGCAATGTTGACGAGTTTCACTGCCTGCTTTTTATCTCTCAAGTCCATGTCAGAAGCAATGCTACAGTCTGTCACACTTGAAGGACTGTGTTTCTGTTCAACTGCATAGATTCCGGTAAGATCATTTCATTTTTTACACATATGTAACGTTAGAAGACAGGGTCACAGTGGGACTCCTTTATCTTTATGGAATCAAGGGTTAATATCTCCTGAAGGGGAATGTTGAACAGTGGGGTGTTAATCATATTTGTTTATGTGATTTATGCTGCTTATATGTGCGAGAATCATTGGGCTCATAGGCTACGCAATTTTATTAACCTTGGGGCGCTTTTCCTTTAGCAGGGGCGGTCCTGCATTACGGACCATGTGACCAGTAGTGGTCACGGTTTCCTTTTCCTGACCGAGTGACTGTGGAGAGGAGCGAGTTTTCTCTATATTGTCTGGGTCATAGGAAGTGGTGAGTGCCCCACCCATTGAGGTATAGGTGTCAGTTGTTTTTACTTTTTGATTTAAATAAGGTTACCTACTTATGGAGGATTCTGATTTTGTAGAGGTTGATCCCTCTACGACAGAATTCGATACCTGTGTATATTGTGAAGAGGCCCGGGCAGTCCAGCCCGGATCAATTATGTTCCATATGCCGCAACAGGGTGTTTTCATCAACCAATGTTGAGATGTTAGATGCCACTGAGCCTTTCGCCTCTGAGGACTCTGCGTCCCGTGAGGTGTGTCCCCTACAGTTATCTGATCCTACACATGCAGCTTCCCCTTGTGGAGGGGGCCTTTTTCCACCAGATGTTACTACGCAGTTCCGTATGGCAATGTCTGCGGCCTTAGCCGATTTGCCTATTACTGCTACACGCAAACGTAGAAGTAATCCATGCAATCCGGCCCAGGGAGCATCATGAAAATTGACGGTTGTATCCGATCAGTCATCTGAGGGTGCGGTTCTCTCTTCTGGGTCGGCACCTGCTGCTTCTATTCCTCCAAAAGAGGAGGATTTCGCCTTTAGAGTTAGAGTTACATGCCTGCGCTAGCTTCTGAGAGAGGTTTTGTCGATATTAGAGATGTCTAGTACTGATCTACCTGTCGATTCTCACAACACTAAATCAGATGGTGAATTTGATTAGGCAGTTGGGGAAGGATGAAGATCCTCTTCCCTTTCGTCTAGTTCTTTTTCAAGATCCCTGTTCGGGGCTCTATATGGGGGATGTGTTGTTGCCCACCCTTACTTGGCTAGCTCTTTTGGTGCGCTTGCCTATAACTTTACTATTCCATTAAGGATAGTTTATTCTTAGAGCTCTTGGTTATAAGAGGAAACTCTTTTTTTATGAAGATATTTACAGTATGTACTGACGACTTAGGTCATCGCAGTTTCTGGAGACTTTCCTATTGGAGCATCTCTGTCTTGATTCAAGGTCATGGTTCCTATTGGAGCATCTCTGTCTTGATTCGAGGTGGTGGTTCGAGAAAGAATTAAGGTCTTGGTACTTATATTTCTTTTATCTAGGTTGCTAAACCCAATTCTAGGGCTTCAGTTTTTTTCCTGTTAAGGACTTGAATCACTCTGTCAGAGATTACATTTTAATCTAATCTTTCTTCTGCTTGAGGGTAAGATTTAATTTGGTTTACGCTAGTCTGCTAGTTTTTACCGTTTGGAGAGAGACAATTTTATTGCTCTTATTCTTGTTACTGCACCAGTGTCAGAGATCTTCGCTAAACCTGAGCTCTCCAAGTGTTTTTTGGATGCTGACTCAGTCCTAGTATAAGGCCAAGCAGTTCAAGGTCCTATGTTGGATCGCGTTGGGGACTGACCATCGCTCCTTTCAGACGCTGATTCAGGGACGTACAGGATCCATTGGGCCTAGAGGTCATAGCTAGACTTCAAATCTCAGTCTTCCAGGGCAGTTTTTCTTCTTTTGATCCTGTCTTCCAAACAGAAGGAAGCCAGTTTAGGTGAATCAGGTTTTTTTGTTTGTTCTCCTTTGGAGTCATTTGCCCGGGGCCTATTACAGTGACGTTTGAGATATTTTTCAAACCGTTTTTTCGAGGTCTCATAGAGGGGACTCCAGTCCTATTTGGGTCCTAAGGTGGTTGAGCAAGCTCTTCATGCCTCCTCGTTCTAGAGGGAGACTATAAGGTTCAGTCTACCCTTGGTTAGGGTAAAACAGTGCAGGACCACTGTTGAGGAAGGATATCATACCTTTTAAATCCTCCTCAGGGAACATTTCCGGTTCCTAAGGTTGTCATTTCTGGATCAGCACTCCAGTACATTGTTCCTTCCGTTTTGATCTCGCTACTGCTTCTAGGTTTTCCTTTGGCAGTGACCAAAATCCAGATCTGGCGGTAGCTTCTCTTGTTTAGAAAATTCTGGTTCATTCACCATCGTCTTGTCTAATAGAAGACCATTAGAGATTTCATCTGCCTTCCTCGATCCTCAGGGATGGAAGTATATAGAGAACTGAGTTCTTGGGTGTAGGCACCAGGGTGGATTCCTGGATGCTAATTTAGTCTTCATAGACATGGATACACTTCTATCGGACTGGTGAAGTTATGAGTTAGCTTCATCAGGTCATGCCCTCCAGACCTCTTTCAGGCCATCGCTGGCTCTGTGTTGGGTGGTGTGGATTTGTCATGGGGTCCATCTTGGGCTTCATTCCTTTTACCAGGTCTCACCTCAGCAGAGGCTCGGTGTAGGTTGAGACAGTGGAGCGGCGCTGTTTTGAATCTGTCTTGACAGATTTCCCTGGACCACTGATTGAAAGAATTGCTCTCTAGGGTGTTTGTCCAGATCTCCTTGTCCTAAGGGACATTTTTCATATTCATCAGAGACGGTTTCGACTTCGGTCGCATTCTGTCAGGATGGTGAGAGCGTGCCAAGAGAGCATGGGGTCCGTGGACTCAGGAGGTTTCTCTCCTGTTTAACTTTGTAGATCTTCAGGCAATTCCTTTGCTGAGGGTTTATTCTACTGGGTTAGTCCCAGTCCATAGATTCTGATCAATCTTCGAGAGACTCCCTAGCAATGAGGGTAGTATCTCGAGTTTGGTATTTTATTATTATTATCGTTTATTTGTAGAGCGCCAACAGATTCCGCAGCGCTATAAACAAATGCGGAATACAACAAAACAATTATAGGGATCAAATGGGTAGAGGGCCCTGCCAAGAGTTGCACTGTTGTAGTCAGCTCTTAAGAAGGTGATCAACAAACAGCTGGACTCTAGGCTTACATGCTAAGGGAGTTTAGAGAAGGAACTGGTATAAAGAAAGGTTAGCATAGGTTGTATGCATCCCTGAACAGTAGAGTCTTTAGGGAGCACTTGAAGCTTTTAAAACTAGAAGAGAGTCTTGTGGAGCGAGGCAGATAGTTCCACAAGATGGGAGCCAGTCTGGAGAAGTCATGTAAACGGGAGTGTGATGAGGTGACAAGAGAGGAGGAGGTCGTGAGCAGAGCGAAGGGGATGGGAGGGAGAGTATCTGGAGACAAGGTCTGAGATAGGGGGGAGCAGTGCAGTTGAGGGCTTTGTATGTCAGAATGAGAATTTTGTGTTTGATCCTAGAGGCAAGAGGAAGCCAGTGAAGGGATTGAGAGGTGCAGCAGATGAAGAGCGACGTGTAAGGAAGATAAGTCTGGCAGAGGCATTCATTATGGATTGTAAAGGAGCTAGGCGGCAGGTGGGGAGACCAGAGAGGACAGAGTTGCAGTAATCGAGGCGGGAGAGAATGAGAGTGGATTAAAATTTTAGTTGTGTCTTGTGTAAGGAAGTGTCTAATTTTAGAGATGTTTTTATGGTGGAAGTGGCAGGCTTTAGCCAATGACTGAATGTGAGGAGTGAAAGAAAGCCCACTACTGCTCGCTGTTAGCGATCCGCTCTCTGGGTGGGGTCATCCAGGAAGGATATTCAGACATTCCCTTTTTTCTAGGGATATGTTCTCCATCCGAGGGGTGGTTGGTTAGGAGACGCCAGAACGTCCCATCTCTATACCACACTCCACAGATGGGTTGTGGTTTGGAGACTCTCAGGCGGAGCTAATGGATACATTAGCGGTGCCTTGGAGGTTTAATAAAATTTTTCCTTTTCGGACATATCACTCCTTCCTCGAGTGGTAACTCGAACCTAGCAAGAACAGGAGTCAGTGATACTGATTGCTCCGTTATGGCCGCGAAGATCGTGGTTCGCGTTTTGGTGGGGATGTCGTCTTCTCCTCCATGAGGGTTACCTTGTCGCAAGGATCTGCTAGTACAAGACCCCTTTGATTCATCAAATCTTATTTATCTGAGGTGGACTGTGAGATGTCGCTTAGTCTTAGCCAAAAGAGGGTTTTCTGAGAGGTTTTTGGTCCTCTCCTTCAAGAGCATAGCCAGTTCCTCATTATCTATCATGAGGTGTGGAGGAACCCCTTTTTCTGTGAAGAGCGTGGTACGCCCTGGCTCACTATTCAAGTCTACAAGGATTTTTTTTCCTCCAGGAGGACCTGGAGAAGGGTCTCTTAGCTCGTTCCTTGTTGGGACCGTTTTGGCCCTGTCTGTGTTTACTGCACTAGAGGCTCCCAGACGTACAGTTTTTGTTAAGGTTCTGGTTGCAATAAGGCCTGTGTGTCGATCGAATGCTCCTCCTTGGAGCTTAGATCTTGTTCTTACGGTTTGGCATGGGCCTACTTTTGTACCTATGCATGAGGATGATTTTAAGTTGTTATCTTGGAAGATTCCTTCCGTCTAACTATTGTTTCTGCGTGCAGAAGTCTCTGTGATTCCGACCTTGCTATACGACCCTGTTTATTTTGGGTTCCATGATAATAAGGCTGTTCTACGAACCTAGTTAGGATTTCCTCCTAAGGTTGTGTCAATTCGCAATTCAATCATGAGATTGTGGTTCTTTTCTTATGTCCTATTCCTTCTTCTCGAAGGAAAGTTTTTCTACATCATATGGAGTCATGCCTTGTAGTCCTATCTTCAGGCTACACAGGAATGGACAGATGTTTTTCTCTGTTTGTTATCTATCTGGGAAGCATAAGGGTCAGAAGGCGTCTTCGACTTCGACTGTTGCGCGTCATCATTTCTCTATGCATATTATCAACAAATTTAATATGACTGTAAAAGTCATTGATAAAATAAACTTACCTATCAGAGGGGGTGACAGAAATAAGTTATTACTCAAACAAGAGATGTTTTGGATATATAAATTGAGAACCATCACCCCTGAAGGTTTAAACAAGGAATGGGATATGAGTTTATTTATAGGATAATTTTGAGTCATTATGTTTCACAATCTATTAATAACAGCAATGCTTCCTTGATATCATTCACTAATAGTTGATACATTCCTACATTACACCTGACTATGTTCAGCATATTATTTTATATTTAACAATTCTACTGTTTACTGAATGGTATGTTATTATTAATCAGAATAACACTTATGCGCACGTACTAGGTCAGATTGTTTGTATGTTTTAACATTCAACACTATTTCTTCAACCTGAAATTCAAGTACATTCGTTAACAATCAGTGCCCATGTCTTTAATACGTTTTCACAGATGTTCCACTTGCTATCAACATAATTATGTAACATATATCCTCTTAGAGATGTATTTGTTTATATGCTGTGTTTTCTCATATGCTGCATCCACTTGTTTCCATATTGTTATACTAAGATGTTCAAGATAACATGTTTTTATATTTTGTTGTATTTTAACTTTTTTGTCTGGATTTTGTGATTGGACGCTGTGCCTTTAAATAGGCTATGTCCAGTCATAACACCCATCCCTATGATTAAGTGCCTGCTTGCGGCACGAAACGCGTAAGGGATTAATTCCCTGTTCTATGCCTCACATTTTTAATGTCTTGGAATAAAATTTGAAGTTTTTTAATTCATAGTGTCCCACGAGTGCTGCATTTTTTTGAAATTGTACCAATACTTTCAGCCACATCTGTATATGAGTGTAATTCTTTATGTTGATATGCTTTACATTTATTTTGTTCTACTTTTCTTGTAGCCCTAACATTTACTTCAAGTTTCCAGTAGCACTACATTTTTTAGCGCTATGTGTTGCTCTCTAGCGCAACTCAAAACTTAATTTGATCACCGTTTAGAGTGCCTATGTATCCATTGAAAGTATAGAACATACTAAAGAGAGGTCAGCTGTGCTAAATATCTGGTAATTCTGTTTTACCATGGACTTGTAATACCAGATTGTGCACTATTCTGAGCATGGGCCCACAATAACGATGGCGTTCCCTGCACTATCAATAGCACTCCATTTGTAATCTAGGTCTATTACTAATACAGTGTTGAATGCCTAATTTGTTTAAATGCACATTTTTTATATATACTTAAAGGGACATTCAAGCCAAAATTGGAATCCATATTTGTGCATTTCAGTTTTAAATAGAAGCATTTTTGTAATATAAATGTATTAGCAAAAATGCTTCTACTAAAAGCTATAGCTGTTTCAAAAGTGTTTTTAAATGGACACTGACCCCAAATTTTTTTCTTTTGTGATTCAGATAGAGCATGCAATTTTAAGCAACTTTCTAATTTACTTCTATTACCAATTTTTCTTCGTTTACTTGCTATCTTTATTTGAAAAATAAGGCATCTAAGCTTCTTTTTTGGTTCAGGATTCTGGACAGCACTTTTTATTTGTGGATTAATTTATCCACCAATCAGCAAGAATAACCCAGGTTATTCACCAAAAATGGGCCGGCATCTAAACTTACATTCTTGCATTTCAAATAAAGATACCAAGAGAATGAAGAAAATTTGATAATAGGAGTAAATTAGAAAGTTGCTTAAAATTGCATGCTCTATCTGAATCACAAAAGAAAAAAATTGGGTTCAGTATTCCTTTAAGTATGCACTGTGCACCATCATTTTAAACACAGCGGCCTAGATTTGGAGTTCGGCGGTAGCCGTCAAAACCAGCGTTAGAGGCTCCTAACGCTGGTTTTGGCCGCCCGCTGGTATTTGGAGTCAGTGATTAAAGGGTCTAACGCTCACTTTTCAGCCGCGACTTTTCCATACCGCAGATCCCCCTACGCCATTTGCGTAGCCTATCTTTTCAATGGGATCTTTCTAACGCTGGTATTTAGAGTCGTTTCTGAAGTGAGCGTTAGAGCTCTAACGACAAAATTCCAGCCGCCTGAAAATAGCAGGAGTTAAGAGCTTTCTGGCTAACGCCGGTTCATAAAGCTCTTAACTACTGTACCCTAAAGTACACTAACACCCATAAACTACCTATGTACCCCTAAACCGAGCTCCCCCCACATCGCCGCCACTCGATTAAAATTTTTAACCCCTAATCTGCCGACCGCCACCTACGTTATACTTATGTACCCCTAATCTGCTCCCCCTAACACCGCCAACCCCTGTATTACATTTATTAACCCCTAACCTGCCCCCCACAACGTCGCCGCCAGCTACTTAAAATAATTAACCCCTAATCTTCCGACCGCAAAGCGCCGCCACCTACGTTATCCCTATGTACCCCTAATCTGCTACCCCTAACACCGCCGACCCCTATATTATATTTATTAACCCCTAATCTGCCCCCCTCAACGTCGCCGACACCTGCCTACACTTATTAACCCCTAATCTGCCGAGCGGACCTGAGCGCTACTATAATAAAGTTATTAACCCCTAATCCGCATCACTAACCCTATCATAAATAGTATTAACCCCTAATCTGCCCTCCCTAACATCGCCGACAGCTACCTTCAATTATTAACCCCTAATCTGCCGAGCGGACCTCACCGCTATTCTAATAAATGTATTAACCCCTAAAGCTAAGTCTAACCCTAACACTAACACCCCCCTAAGTTAAATATAATTTACATCTAACGAAATAAATTAACTCTTATTAAATAAATTATTCCTATTTAAAGCTAAATACTTACCTGTAAAATAAACCCTAATATAGCTACAATATAAATTATAATTATATTATAGCTATTTTAGGATTAATATTTATTTTACAGGCAACTTTGTAATTATTTTAACCAGGTACAATAGCTATTAAATAGTTAAGAACTATTTAATAGTTACCTATTAGGGGTACATAGGGAGAACGTAGGTTGCGGCGGTTTACGGAGCGGCAGATTAGGGGTTAAAAAAAATATGCAGGGGTCAGCGATAGCGGGGGCGGCAGATTAGGGGTTAATAAGTGTAAGGGTAGGGGTGTTTAGACTCGGGGTACATGTTAGGGTGTTAGGTGCAGACGTAGGAAGTGTTTCCCCATAGGAAACAATGGGGCTGCGTTAGGAGCTGAACGCTGCTTTTTTGCAGGTGTTAGGTTTTTTTTCAGCTCAAACAGTCCCATTGTTTCCTATGGGAGAATCGTGCACGAGCACGTTTTTGAGGCCGGCCGCGTCCGTAAGCAACTCTGGTATCGAGAGTTGCATTTGCGGTAAAAATTCTCTACGCTCCTTTTTTGGAGCCTAACGCAGCATTTGTTTGAACTCTCGATACCAGAGTTAATTTTATGGTGCGGCCAGAAAAAAGCCTGCGGAGCGTTAACAGCCCTTTTACCGCCGAACTCCAAATCTAGGCCAGCAATTGCTCATACAGCCTATCTGGTAATTACTCAATTTGTTAATTGCTGACATTATACAAGCCCCCACTGGTGCTCTGAGCAGCTGCAGTATTTATAATGCTGGTGCGCTTAGAATATCTAGCTATGCTTCCCAAAATTAACACTAAAACTTTTACTAGAATAATTTTTGTCAATATATATATATATATATATATATATAGATATAGATATATATATATATATATATATATATATATAATAAGATACAACAAAGGTTTTTTTTTTGGTTAAGCACACCACAAAAAGACTGTTTGCAACTTAGAACACACATTGTGGAAGTGCTACCAAGGTGACCAACAATTATTGAAATTACAAACAACAGAAAGTGTAGGTGCACATTCTACCACTAGAGTCCACATAATTATAGCATATCTAAATATATACTTCAATTTGCTAAATATACTTGCACTGTTCAAATAAGATTGGGAATAGACATCTCACAATAATATCGACATATATTTAAATTGCAAAGAATATTATCAGAAAAATATGCTTTTAAATAAAAATGAGATCTTAGTCACACAATATGATCATATTCTGCTAAGCCAGTCACCACTTACAAGGTGTCCCAAATAGACTGGTCCTAACGCTAATCAGTATCCACACTGCAGCAAATTATGTCTATGCAGAGTTCCTTAGCTTTATATATATGACACAATTATTAAACTGGAACACACCTGAACTGGGTGGTGTGCATTAACCAAAGAGAGGGTTTGGTCAGCTCCCTAATCAAAAAGATACAACAAATGTTTTTTTTTTGGTTAAGCACACCACAAAGACTGTTTGCAACTTAGTACACACATTGTGGAAGTGCTACCAAGGTGACCAACAATTATTGAAATTACAAACAACAAGAAAGTGTAGGTGCACATTCTACCACTAGAGTCCACATAATTATAGCATATCTAAATATATACTTCAATTTGCTAAATATACTTGCACTGTTCAAATAAGATTGGGAATAGACATCTCACAATAATATCGACATATATTTAAATTGCAAAAAATATCAGAAAAATATGCTTTTAAATAAAAATGGGATCTTAGTCACACAATATGATCATATTCTGCTAAGCCAGTCACCACTTACAAGGTGTCCCAAATAGACTGGTCCTAACGCTAATCAGTATCCACACTGCAGCAAATTATGTCTATGCAGAGTTCATTAGCTTTATATATATATGACACAATTATTAAACTGGAACACACCTGAACTGGGTGGTGTGCATTAACCAAAGAGAGGGTTTGGTCAGCTCCCTAATCAAAAAGATGCAACAAAGGTGTTTTTTTTGTTTAAGCACACCACAAAAAGACTGTTTGCAACTTAGCACACACATTGTGGAAGTGCTACCAAGGTGACCAACAATTATTGAAATTACAAACAACAAGAAAGTGTAGGTGCATATTCTACCACTAGAGTCCACATAATTATAGCATATCTAAATATATACTTCAATTTGCTAAATATACTTGCACTGTTCAAATAAGATTGGGAATAGACATCTTACAATAATATCGACATATATTTAAATTGCAAAGAATATTATCAGAAAAATATGCTTTTAAATAAAAATGGGATCTTAGTCACACAATATGATCATATTCTGCTAAGCCAGTCACCACTTACAAGGTGTCCCAAATAGACTGGTCCTAACGCTAATCAGCGCAACGGAATACAACAACATCAGAGCTCTGGTTACGTTCGACTAAAAAGTTGCACTTGGAGCCCTTTACAGTCAAGTAGCTGAAAACATTGAAAAGCATATTTATGCATTATTCATATTTAAGTGTTTTATTGTGTATTTTCTGTAAATATTTCATATTCAAATGTTCTTCACATAGGGGAATATGTTCTAAGTATTCATAAATAGATATTTTTATATATATATATATATATCCAGCGCTACTGAATTTGGCGGTGCAATACAAAAAATAATAATTAAATATATATATATATATATATATACATATAAATAAACATATAGATAGAGAGACTGTCTAAATAGATAGATAGAGGTATATATTTTACCAAAAAGAAACTCATGGATATATATATATGTATATATATATATATATATATTTAAGGATAAATAGAGCATATCCTGCTATGTGAAGAACATTGGAATGTGAAATATTAATATATTATGTGGGGTTAACGTGCAAGAAAATTTGAGAAACTTGAGAAAATGCAAACAGAGAGTAAGGGTGTTCAATTCACTTGTAATCTAGGCCTTAATTAGGCTAAAACAAACAAAATAGTATGTATAAAGTGAATATTTGATGCCATGTTGCTTTTTAACCTATAGTACCCACTTTCCTTATTTACTTGTATTATAGTTAATTCCTTATAACAACCTGGTTGACAATCTCTGTGCTAACAAATGTAAGTCACAAGTAGGGATGGGTGAATATTTTTATATTCAAATGTTAGAACAAATGTTATTGGAGAAATTCAATTTACATAATCGAGTGTTGATAAGAACAAATAGTTTATGTTAATTTTTAAGTTTATTAACAGCTGCAAAGAGTTTTATTCATAATACAAATGTATAATAACTATTAAAATGTTAGTTATGACACTGTGAAACTACCACTGTATAAATAATTCTCTGCAGAAAAAGTATTAATATTGTAGGAAATATGAGAAGAGTACGTTCCCTGAAACATTAAAGGGCCACTAAACCCAAAATCTTTCTTTCATGATTCAGATAGAGAATAGAAATTTAAACAACATTACAATTTACTTCTATTATTTATTTTGCTTCATTTTTTAGATATCCTTAGTTGAAGAAAAAGCAATGCACATGGTGAGCCAATCACACGAGGCTTCCATGTTCAGCAACCAATCAGCAGCAACTGAGCATATCTAGATATGCTTTTCAGCATAGAATATCAAGAAAATAAAACAAATTAGATAATATAAGTAAATTAGAAAGATGTTTAAAATTGCATTCTCTTTCGAAATCATGAAAGAAAAAATGTGGGTTTCATGTCCCTTTAATACATTTTTCAATAAGGTACTTATTAGGTACAGTATATACGTTATGTTATAATATTGGAAATTCCTAGGTTGCTGGAACTTTATTCTAGCTTCTTGTAATTAAGGTATTTTAGGATCATTTTGAATTAACTCTTTAATTAACAAAACACATTTATTTTTTCTAACATACCTAGTGAATCATTTAATTCTAATTGTTTGATTACCTAGAATTAATGTATTCTTTAAGCTTTCTGTAATAAGACTTATTTGGAACATACTGTGTGCACGCCATGGAGACATCTGTTTTTCATGCCTGTGCTCACCTTCTTGTAATAAACAACTGTAAGTATTTTGAGCCAATGATAGAAATTAAATAGAGGACAATGAGATCTAAAATAGCTAAACCTGAATTTGTTTCCTGAAATGGTGAATAAAATATATACATTTTTTTAAACCTAATGAATAATTATTTATACACTAATTAGTAACAATAATGGAATTTTTTTTTTTTATGGGGATCTTCCTTTTCTTCTTAAACGGGAAAAGTCCACAGCTGAATTTATTACTTTTGGGAATTCAGAACCTGGCCACCAGGAGGAGGCAAAGACACCCCAACCAAAGACGTTAGTAACAATAATGGAATGGTTTTTTTTTTTTATGGGGATCTTCCTTTTCTTCTTAAACGGGAAAAGTCCACAGCTGAATTTATTACTTTTGGGAATTCAGAACCTGGCCACCAGGAGGAGGCAAAGACACCCCAACCAAAGGCTTCAAATACCTCCCCCACTCCCCTCATCCCCCAGTCATTCTTTGCCTTTCATCACAGGAGGTTGGCAGAGACATGTCACACGTTCAATATAGTCTCTTATGGAGGGTAGTACTCTTCGAAATGGGACTGGAGTTTTAAGTAATCCTGTAAGCCCCTCAGTGAGAGCATGGATAAAGGTCTCCCGAGTGAAATATTTTTATGGTACTCTCAGTGTTCAACCAGGGCCCGTTGAGCATGGGATCTCCTGATTCAGTTCGGCCTTCTGGGGAAGCGTCGGCCTCTGAGACTTCATGGGCCCCAACCTGGGGGCCGGGGTGTTTTATCGATCCAGCGTGGGATGATTTGCCTTCCGTTATAGGCTGGCACGTCTTCGTGTTCTGCTAAGGCATGTTTTGGCGGTGCTTGAATATTCCAGTCCTAGTGGGCCGAGGACGCTGGGTTAGACGTTTGGGGATGAACCTAATGTCCTTGACGTCTCCGTTTTTCTTTTATGTATTGGTTCCAGTTCTGAGCTTGGGTGAATGGGACCTCTGATAGGCTGGTCCTGTTGGTGTACCCATTCACCTTGGGCGTTCACCCGCGGGTGCTGCCTTACTTTTATCTTGATCCGTATAGGATGTATTTGATTTGTTTTTAATAAGCTCACGTCTGATATAATTTCCGTTTTGGGAACGTTCTTTCTCTGGAACTGATACTTGCGATTTTGTGGTCACATGGGCGCTTTCTCGGAAGTTGCACACTTTTGGTTAGGAATGAAGCTATGTTCTAATTCATATTATCGAATCTTCGGGTTGATTTTTATTGGACCTTAGACAGTTTTGGGGTGACCTTGTACCAGACAGGTACTGGTTGGGCGCTATCTGCTGTTCCTTGGGTTCATGTCACCCTCGCGGTGTGGATTATCCTGTTGGATTCTGAATGTCACTTGGCCTATTGATATAGACTCCGGGCTCGGATCCTACTACGTGGTATGGGGCCTAGTGCATAGATCCAACACTTCTAGAGGAAGGTTGGGAGTTCCGATATAGGTTGGCCTACGGCCTCTCCACCCTGAATGTTCCCGATCTCGTCTGACCTCGGAAGCTAAGGGCCTGGTTAGTACTAGAATGGCATACCAGGTACTACAATTTGCTTGAATTACGTGCCAACGTTTTCAAGACGTCATTGCGGTTCCTAAGGGTCCCTGAGGACTCTGAACCGTGGTTTTTCACTCCTGTAGAGTTTGGAGATTTGAATGACTTCCGGAGGTCTGGTATCCGTGGGTGGACAATTTACGTCTTCACTTGCGGTATCTTCCGGATGTCCCATTCCTTTTGCTGTGGCAGAGTTTTCTTTCCCGTTTTGGGTTGGATCATCTGTTCTGGAAGTGCGGAGCATGTCCTTCTTCCTTTTTCGTCTCAGTGTGTCATTTGCTCCAGTACGAGGAGTGCAGGTGTCACCCTGCCTTTTCTGCCAGGAGCTGCAAGGCTCTCATGTTATTCCTGTTGCAGGGATTTCGGGAGACCGATCTGGTAAGAATTTCTGGAGACTGTCGTCTTCTCAATCTAAGAACTACCCCTTTTCATACCATGGTCTTTAGACTCTTGGGTGCTATCCTTCGACCTTATGCAGATCTAGCCTTTTGGGCTTGAGGGTAGGAGGTCCGTGGTCAGTCACAGACTTTCGCCTTTCTGGGGTCTGAGAAATTACCTTCCTCTTCACAAGCGTGTGGATCAGGTCGTTCAGCCTGTCTACAGAGGATAGCCTTACGATCCAAGGGTACTGGTTGCCCATTTCTTCAACTGGTCAGGAGTTTTTTCAAACTCTTGTGTTTGAGGCTGTTGCTAGGTAATCGACATCTACAGACTTTAGATGGCGGAGGGTTCAGTCTTGGGTGCGCTCCTACTATGGGAAGCAGCTGATAGATTCCTCAGGAAGTTAGATCTTTCGATCGGTTCCGTTTTTTGACGACTCTGGCTTAGGACCACGTCTCTTGCCTGGAATGGGCATGGACGGTTCTGCTTAACCTTTGGGTTTGGTTCCCCCGCATGTGCCTTTGAGGGCGGGGTTTCTGATTCTAATGGGAGATTACTGTCTGCCTGAGACATGTCAAGGTATCTGTAGATGTCAGTGGACAATACATATGTATATATATATGTATGTATATATATATATATATATATATATATATATATATACACACATATATATATATATATATATATATATATATATATATATATATATATATATATGATAAAATAAATATGAAATCTCTCAAAAAGCATGATCATGTTATCACTGGGTACACTCTGTGTATTCGACATCTGAGAACAAAGGATTTCTTTTAAAGATTTCCTGCTAAGGTGTGAAGCTAAAATCCCTATCAGATTGTCACTGACCCCTTTTTCTGCTCTGAAACATTTGGTCTAGTTAAGTTCAGGTAGTCATTTCAAAGAAAGGCAAGTTATTTCAAAGAGAAGCATATGTCAACAGACATGTGATAATTTAACACCATGAGGCACTCAAATTCCTTTGAAGCCTAATGAGATTCGTAGAGCAAATTTTTAGCTGAAGAAATGACTAAGTGTCGACTATGTGTTAAATTGCCCCTGTTGTATTGAATCCACAAATTTTAGACATTACGTCTAGAGGAAGATTAGCTAAGCAAAAGCACATGCTTTGCATTGTAACTCTTGGTTTAATTTTAAAATACAACCTGTATAATTTTAAATACTGTATAGAAATGTGTATTTGTGGACCTAAGAAGCAGTGACAAATAGCAACATATTACATAATTGTATATGGAACTTAATGAATAAGCTGTATGGCAGATGTATAAATGTTGTTTCAAAATGGTAACATTTTTTTTTTATCTTACAGACAGCAAGATATCAATTGAATGTTAGCCATGAACATGGATCTGTGTATTCAAAAATTGTTTTGAATGTGAAATAAGCTTTGTTTGTATGAATATATATCAGGATTTTAAATGCTATGATTCTGGGGAAGAGCAAATAATTTACAGTGTAATTGTTTATCAATATGATCAATAGAAACATACTGGTGTTTCATATTAAAATAATCAGGATGAATAGTATGACATGGTTCAATACTCTTGGAACATGTGACTTGTTGATGCTGGGAATTATATTATGTTGGATATAATAATATAAGGAGATATTTGGAATATAGCAAAAATAAATGGTAAGACTATATTGCTGGTCATCTGCTGCCCCCTAGGAGATTGGAACTGGTATGACAGCCAAATAAATTAACTATTGGAACCCATACAGAGCCAATCAGGGAGGCGTCTCCCAGATAACCAATGAGAGGGACAAGCTCCGTGGGGCGTAACCAAAAACAGATGACCAATGATTAGATATAAGAAAAGCTGAATGCAAGAAAAGACAGTCCTTGGTTTTTGTCTGCTGAGACTAGTGATTGACTGACTGGCTGCCATACTTGGGATACAATCACTCTAAGCAAAACGCTGAGACTAAACTTGTTGATCTATGCAATAACTTTTTTTTCATATGAGCTGATCTGAAATTACGTGGAAAAGATTGGAATACTAAATTGATTCAAGTTGGTGATGTATGATCGTTCTATGTTTTAATATTTAAATCAAAGGTATTCTAAGACTATAGTCAAATTGCAGTTAGTAATTTTAAAAGGACAATTTGTATTTTAGACTTATATTCACAGTCCTGTGTAGTTTTAACTAGTCACTGTTGCTAAATAATTTATTTGCCAAACAAAAGTCCTTTGTATTGCATATTTCTAAATCAGACCTATTATTGTAAGTAAATCTCTCTGGTGCGTAATTTATCTTTGCAAACATATATATGTATTTTAGAACTTCCCTTAATTGTAGCTAATAAGAATTTATTTAATCTCAGATAACTTGGCATAGAAATTGACTGTTAAAGTATATTATTCTATTGTTTAACTAAGCACTGTTAAAGTTAGTGAACCCTACCTTGTCGTCTCTTTGTGATATTTAAATTCAACTCTGGTTTGAGAGATTATTGTAAATAAGGTAATTTTTATGATCTTTGCATAGCATATTATAATAGTTTTAACTTGTATAGTTTTGATTCATATCTGGTTCTCTATAAATATAATTCATTGTGTCTATAAATTTTAACTAATATAAAGAATTTAGGAATTTACATTAATTTTTTTGTTTTGCATATGCATTTTATTGGGGCTTTATTTTTTAAGAATAATTATTAAATATATTGTATTATAACCCGGCCATAGACTGACAGGCATATGTTTGAGGTTTCTCTGATGGGTCCCTACTTGTCTTCTGTGAGACGTCTGTGCTTCCTTGTAGACTCCAGTTGTCGTTTCAGCTGGGCTGGAGATAATGTCCGAAGGTTCTCGCCTATATTGGTAGGGTGGTTACCATTGCTTTGCTCCCTTTTTTTCTCAGCTAGGGTGGGGGATGGGTTCTTGCGTGTTCTTGACTTGGAGGTACCTCAGTATCTGTGAAGACCCGTGGGTCCTTGTTTTTCTTCCCTGGGGGAGTGTTCCTTCTTCTGGAAGGTTGCAGTGTAGGGGTTTTTGGACCCAAGCACAAAGTTACCTGTCATGGCTCATGGAGCATGCCAGTTTTAGTAGCGGTCAGAGTTCTACTCTGGGGTTTTGATTCCTTGTAGATCCATCCTTTTTTTCTTCAGACGGTCTGGGAGTCTTGTCTAAGATCTTTAACTAGCCTTTAGGCTGGGACTGTTATACTGGAGGGAAGGTCGGGGATTGGTCTGCTCTGTACAGTGTTGACCATTTACTATTATTAAGTTTGTCCTCCCTTTCAGTGAGGGGACCATCTCTCTACTGGTGGCGTCTGCTGCTGGGATGGGACAATCATTGAAGCCCGGAAAGTTCTGTTTGGGAGCTGTTGTCAAGATATTTTGGCACTTTTTGGTGGGACAAGTCCCACAATGACTTAGCATCAGCTTTGCTGCCTGGAGATTGGTCATCGCGAGTTCTTGTTTACAGATTGCTCTGTGTTCTCTTAGAGAGCTAGGGCAGTTACCCTGTCTCTGCTTGTCTATGCTTGTCTAACCTGACGGGTTTTGACTGGGTTATGATGCAATAGGGAACTTTCATTTTTTTTTTTTGGAACACCATATGTGGTATGGTGCTGTGTCAGGGATGTGAGGGTGTCCTTCTGGTCATCCTAGTAACGTTTTTTCCTGAGTATGGTCCTTTGGATCTCTTATGGGGGACTCTGGGTCTGAGTGGTCTCTAGCACAGCTTTGCCGGTTCTGTAACTGATGAGCAGTTACCTGGGCTTCCATTTTTTCCTTTTTCGTTTAGAGTTTTTGTAGGGTGTTGGGTTGTTTCAGGCTGTGGTGCCCTTTATTTGCATTCAGTGTCCTCTAGCTTTGGTATTGTTTTCCCAAAAGTGATGAATGCAGCTGTGGACTCATCCCGTTTAAGAAGAAAAACATAAATTATACTTACCTGATAATTTTCTTCTGACGGGAAGAGTCCACAGCTCCTGCCTGCGTTTTATCTATGAGGCAGCAGTACATTTTTTGTTCTTCTGACACCTTTTTCACCCTGATATTTCTCCTATTGTTCCTTGTTCCCTTGGCAGAATGACTGGGGGATAAGGGAAGTGGGGGAGGTATTTGAAGCCTTTGGCTGGGATGTCTTTGCCTCCTCCTGGTGGCCAGGTTCTGAATTCCCAAAAGTAATGAATGCAGCTGTGGACTCTTCCCGTCAGAAGAAAAGAAAATTATCAGGTAAGCATAATTTATGTTTTAATCAAATCTGTCATTCACCCAACTAAATGTAATATTTGCTATTTGCATACATGATTCAGAAGAAAGCAATGGAGTCTGTACTACACACACATACCAAGCCAAACCATCTATCAACAATCCTCTAGCAAAACATATCTGATAAGCCATAAGTAATAGCGAGAGGAATTAATAAAAATGGGCCCTAAAGGAAAACAGTGAGATTCCTACCTGTTACTCAGTGCTATTGTACAGTATGGGGGGGGGGGGGTTCCAGTAGCAGAACTTTTTGAACCTTGCTGTAAGATACTGGTTGGTTTGGATACTCAAGTTGTTCTACTCATTTGCTTCAGCAATGTTAGATCAGACAGGACTGTCTGATTTTAGCTGCTAATGTTTTATCTTTTTTTCTGTTACGATTTTAGGAATTAAAACTTCTGTATTATAGCTCAGCTGTGTGTTTATATGTGTATATACTGTATGTCTGTAAATACATAAATACACATATAAATACAGAAATACATATGAACACACACATATATATATATACATACATATACATATTTAGACATGTATCTCTATCTTAAAGCCCTTTGCAGCCTTTTTTTCATTAAAACCTGAGACCTCATATCTTTGAGCCCTTATAACTTTTTATTGCAATTTTTAAAAAAAATATTTTTTTTATCAGACAGTGTTATTATGATTGTAGCTGTACTGTTAAAATTTATTTTTGATGTGTTTTGTACAACATTTTTGTCTTGGGTAACAACCAGAGCTATAAAGTCGTGATATCCCGACGCGCATTAAATTAAATTGTACTTGAGCCAAAGTGTTTACTTTCAACTTGTAATATGCGTGCTACTTCCGACATGCGCAAAGATCCACAATAAACTCCCTTTTGATAGCATTCAACAGTTAGTGCGCCACTCATAATCTATCCCTTAGTGGTACTGGGGCTGAGCCTGCACCACCTTCTTGCATGTCACAATGTCATGATAGATGTAAGAATACAAAGAGTCAGAATGTCCTGTGTTCCCTCCTTATTCCCCAAAAGAGAATGAGGAACGGCACAGTGACATCTTCTGCACAAGGCGAGTAAAGTGGAGAACTGTCATTCTCTAAATTCAAGTGGCTAAATATACAAACATCTTAAGTATGATTATAAAATATGTAGTTTTCACAAGAATGCTTCCAAGTTAGTAACACTCAATTAGACTCCCATTATTTTATCACATTTATCTCATTAAAAAATGTATCTAAAGGGGAAGTAAACACTTTAAGGTTGCAATATAAAATCCTTTAAGGGCCAGTATAGTGAAATTATGTGCAAATCTATATCTTAAAACCCTTGCAAAGGGGTTAAACACAAAGTTAAAGCACCACTCTGGACCTGCAGAGCACTGCTGGTGCAGAGTGGAAACTACCTCTGATTCAGCACAAATCAGCTGTATAACTAGCACTGCTGAATGGATCATCACCAGTTATGTACTTTAATTATGCATAGCTGAAATATACTTTCATAATTTATTTTGCTCTCTCTTCTTGTACTTTACCTTTGAAAATTGTTGGGGTTTTTTTTTTTTTTTTTTTTTTTTTAAAAGCATAAACCTTTAATTCTTCATTGTTTCCATAAAGTGCAGTGTCCATAAAAGGCAACAGGGTTTAAAAGCAAAAGAATAGACAGCACATTTTCAGGAACCAGTCTGTCCTACATGTTTCGGTCAATTCCTTAATCATGAACATGACCAGCTACCCCTACTTCCTGCTTCTTAAGCCTGAACATCTATCCCTATTGTTTCTTCAGAAAGATAGAATTAACCCCATCCAGTTTGATTAACAGCTGCTGTATCTTGGATATTAATCTAGCAAATATACTCCTTTTTTTTTTTTTTTTTTTTTTTTTTTTTGATTTTCAAAGAGCTTTATTGAGAAAGAAAAAAAAAGTAATAGTTTACAGCAAATATTAAATTCAGCAATTCAAACAAAATGTAGATACATATAAATATACTGTTGCTTCATAGGTAAATAAAGCAAGTCCCTTTTCCTGTGATTTCACTCAGTCAACTGTTCGTATCTAAAAGTAGGACATATGGGCTGTATTTGCTGGGTGTTTTTGCCATACCCCGTTTGTAGAGACCTCTTTTGGATCTCGCAAAAAAAAGGAAGTCAAAGTTGATATCATAGGGGTAATTGTTGGGGTTTTTTACCCTCAAAACTGAAAGAGCATATAACAGGCTCAATACACCTAACCTTGTCACCAATCTCTCCCTAATTTGCAGTTTGTTATTTTTCCTGCTGATCCCAACAAACATTGATTTTGCTAACACAATGACAGCAGCAAACTCTGTGATCTCCAAACTCATTTCAGAAAAGACTTCCCCAAAAAAGGAAAAGGGTGGGCATAGTTTATCCATTGAAAAACAATTGCAGTAAACAAGGTGTTATTTTGTTCTAATAGCATTCAGACTCTATTAAAAGGTACATTGCACACCCATGCACCACCATCTAATTATGTGTGCCGCCATTTTGGAACCTAGGGTACACTGTAGAGATCTGAAGTAGAGTTATTGCACATGTGCAAATACGTCAGCACTGCATGTGAAAGCTAGATTTCAATATGTCAACACCCATCACTAGAGGGAGGCGGGGCATAACCTCAGTACTATGCTTATCATTTTTATAAAGTGTTTAATGCCCCAAGTATCTAATTTAAAATTATTTTAAAATCTTAACCTTGTGTTTGGAACTCAACATGCAACATGAAATAGATCAAACTATTTCACATCTTATCAGTCACAACATACATTTCTCTTTACTCAACAGTAGCAATTTATATTTATATATACCTGTGCGCTTAAAGACCAATTCGACACAGGTGTATTCTCCCTGTAACATAAATCCAGGTAAAGTTAGTGCTATACTATGCCATGCCATTCAGAGATGAATATCTATGCTGTATTATCTTTTTACCATTTCTTCACACTTGGCCTGTTGGCAGTAATTCCAAACCACCTTAAATCCAATAGTCAGCACAACATTAGGAGAAAAGGGACCACATTCCAATTTATGTAAATGTATTTTTTTTAAGCCTCTGTATATGGCAAATAATTGTTCATCATCTACAGAGGCTTAATAAAGAATACATTTGCTTAAACAGGAGTATGGCATTCCCTCCCCACACACATCTACCTTATTGTGTACATTCTTCATGCATTCATTTACAGTTCATTTTAAAGCTAAGATGTCTACATTTGCTTTATTTTTTTAAGCTCTTCCTAAATATTGTGTCTCACTCAATTGCCACATTTTAGTGAATATATAATATTAGGATCTTTTCAATATCCAGATATATGGCAAATGGGCTAGATTCCAATCCATCTGATCATATTACAGAGTATTATACAAAATTTTAATATACTTTTCTCTTGTTAAGTGTGTTCAGTCCACGGGTCATCCATTACTTATGGGATATATTCTCCTTCCCAACAGGAAGTTGCAAGAGGATCACCCAAGCAGAGCTGCTATATAGCTCCTCCCCTCACATGTCATATCCAGTCATTCTCTTGCAACCCTCAACAAAGAAGGAGGTCGCGAGAGGAGCTGGAGTTTTACTTAACTATTCTTCAATCAAAAGTTTGTTATTTTAAATGGCACCGGAGTGTGCTGTTTTTTCTATCTCAGGCAGTATTTGGAAGAAGAAACTGCCTGCGTTTTTTATCTATGATCTTAGCAGGCGTAACTAAGATCCACTGGCTGTTCTCGACATTCTGAGGAGTGGGGTAACTTCAGAAACTGGGAATAGCATGCGGGGTCCTCCGCAAATGAGGTATGTGCAGTACTTTATTTTCTGGGAATGGAATTGACTAAGAAAATACTGCTGTTACCGTATGATGTAAGTACAGCCTTAAATGCAGTAGTAGCAACTGGTATCAGGCTGATAAATGTATGCGCAGTCGAGTTATATTCTAGGGACTAGAATTTGACTGAGAAAATACTGTTAACACTGAAATAATACTTAAGCCTTCTCTGCAGTGGTAGCGACTGGTAGCAGGCTTAGTGATAGCTTTGCATGACATTGAAAAATGTTGTTTTTTAATAAAACGTTTACTGGCATGTTATTCGTTTTTTTGTGAGGTACTTTGGTGATAAATCGCTTTGGGCATGATTTTTTCCACATGGCTAACATATTTTTCTGCATGGAAACCGTTATATCAGGGCTCCCACTGTTGTGATTGGAGTGGGAGGGCCCTTGTTTTAGCGCCTTGTTGCACAGTTAAAATTATTGCACAGTCTTTCTGCTTCTTCCTCCTTGATCCAGGACGTCTCTAGAGAGCTCAGGGGTCTGCAAATTTCATTTGTGAGGGAGGTAATCAGTCACAGCAGATCTGTGACAGTGTGCTGACTGTGATTAAAAGCGTTAAATCTTAATTGATATCTGTTTTATCCGTTTTGGGTATCGAGGGGTTAATCATCCTTTTGCTAATGGGTGCAATCCTCTGCTAATAATACACTTCTTGTTAAGAATTGTTTAATTATATCTGTATTTTTGAAGCGCTGCAGCGTTTTTTATATTGCTTGTAAAACTTATTGAAAGTGATTTCCAAGCTTGTTAGTTTCATTACTAAGTCTGTTTTAAACATGTCTGATTCAGAGGAAACTGTTTGTTCCTCATGTTCAAAAGCCAATGTGGAGCCCAATAGAACGATGTGTACCAATTGTATTGATATTGCTTTGAATAAAAAGTCAATCTGTACCGATATAGAAGCTATCACCAGACAACGAGGGGGAAGTTATGCCGCCTAACTCTCCTCACGTGTCAGTACCTGCGTCTCCCGCTCGGGAGATGCGTAGGATTGAGACACCTAGTACATCTAGGCCCTTACAAATCACTTTACATGATATGGCTAATGTTATGAAAGAAGTATTATATAATATGCCCGAATTAAGGGGTGTTACAAACTGCTGTTTGTAACTGGCCCTTTAAATGAAAAATTGCCCTGCTTCCCTGGATTTTGGAGAAGCCTATTTGCCAGCCTCCTTCCACATGACTATGGCCCCTGGAAGATTGTGCCCCTGAGGACATATTGACTTTTGTTGGGTGTGTGTGGCCCTTTAAGAACCATCTGGGGACATATTGTGACTTTAATGAACAATGCCCCTTTAAGACTATGTCCCCAGACCTGTGAAATGACTTGTCCCTGGCTTTCTCCCACTTGGTTCAGTTTCATTGTGTGCCATTAAGAGTTAAATTTTGTTCAGCTTCAAGAAACCTATTCTAAATACAAGTCTGCTGGGATTAGCTCTAATTAGGTTTAGTGATCAACTTTCCCATTGTCTAATCAGACTAGTATTGATAAGGTGGACTGCATTGTTTTATTGTGTGTAATGTTATCTGCTGAAGTAAATGTTGTGGCCTGTCAAAGGGAGTGTCTCTATCTAATATCAAATGTGTGATGGGGGATTTTATGCCTCCCCCTGAGAGTGTCCTGTTTGCATGTAACCTCAAAAAAAGCAGGCTGTGTGCTCCAGCACATCAGACCTATTTTCTGTCCCTCTAACTTGCAGCTTTGACTCATGTTTGTAGGATACAGCTTATAATCACTACAGGGATTGCTATGCTTTTCATACTCCCTTAGCTACAGGGATTGCTACAGAAGGAAGAGGTTCACCTACTGGAACCTGGTCGTAGGTCCAGGGCGCAGAGCAGACGGCGAGATACCAGCCCAGCAGCGGTGGTTCATAGAGTCTGCATTACTGATGGTGGCTACGCAGTAATTATAGTGTCTACGGTGCTGCTGCTCCTTTGGGGAGCGCTAGGAGCATCCTTTTCTACGGTCCAACTTCCAGCCAGCCTGGAGGCAACAGTAACATTTGGCGGCAGCGGTGGGATTAGCGTCCTAGCGCAAGGAGCAGCACCACAACAGCACTGGTATCGTAGGAAAGTTATTGAGGGCAACGCTAGCCACTGCACAGCGTCCCTACCTACAGCAGCATGGAGCTGACAAGATACTGGTCAGAACCCTGTGAAGAGCACCTCAACCTGATCCGTCGCTATGAGGGCGCGGATTTCGTTCCAGAGGTAAAGAGGCGGCTAGTCCGATATGGTCCAGACCCTGCGCAGGAGGTAGTCAGTCGCCTCATCCGGGAATTGGCTACTGAGAACGAAGCAGCACGAGCCTTTGAGCGCCAACTGTGGAGTTTGAGGGTATGGACACCTGGTCTCTCTCCCCAGCCGCAGCATGTTCCACAGGGAGAGGAGAGCAGCGACCTCCCTCCCCAGCGGCAGTATACCGTGCAGAGGGAAGAGACAACCAGTCCCCTTCCCCAGCCAGAGATACCAGAGGCAGCAGGCCTCATAGACTGGTCCTGGGAGGACCCCCAGCAGGCAGGTGGAGATGGGACCGCAGTCTCTCTACCGGCCCTACAGGGATGCTGGGCAGGCGGCCCAGATCCCCAGCGACAGACCCAGCTACAGGGAGGGGAGAGCATCGACCTCCCTCCCCAGCCGGAGTGTGCCTTCCAGGGAGAGGAGACAACCGGTCTCTCTCCCCAGCCGCAGCATGTTCCACAGGAAGCGGAGAGCATCGACCTCCCTTCCCAACGGCCACCGGAGTATCAGGAGGAGGAGGTAAGCCAATCTCCCCCTCCCCAGCTAACTCCTAACTTGGGCCCAGGGTTAACAGTGGAGATGTTAACCCCCACTGACCCCCACGTTCCCTTTGCCACCGGGCAGGACTATGCCCCAATTCCCCCAGCAGAAGAGCTGGCATCAGAACAGAGCGCTGCTGGCCTCTGCCCTACAGACCCCCTTGTTACAGGACTGGCCTGCAAACCCCTCACCCCAGCAGAAGCGCTGGCACCAGGGCAGAGTGCCGCTGGCCTCTGCCCCACAAGTACCATCAGCTATTTGCCCAGCTGCGCCAGGAAGGCCGAGGATGCTGCACTTTCATCCTGCAACCTGGAACTTACAGGCCAGTACTACGTATTGTGGGGGGGCTACTTTGCTGCTAGCGATTATTTGTGGGTGGGTTGCGAGACTAACTTGGGCACTGACCGGCAGAAGGTCAGGTGCCTGGTTAGTCTCCCTCCAAAAGGGGAGATATGTTACAAACTGCTGTTTGTAACTGGCCCTTTAAATGAAAAATTGCCCTGCTTCCCTGGATTTTGGAGAAGCCTATTTGCCAGCCTCCTTCCACATGACTATGGCCCCTGGAAGATTGTGCCCCTGAGGACATATTGACTTTTGTTGGGTGTGTGTGGCCCTTTAAGAACCATCTGGGGACATATTGTGACTTTAATGAACAATGCCCCTTTAAGACTATGTCCCCAGACCTGTGAAATGACTTGTCCCTGGCTTTCTCCCACTTGGTTCAGTTTCATTGTGTGCCATTAAGAGTTAAATTTTGTTCAGCTTCAAGAAACCTATTCTAAATACAAGTCTGCTGGGATTAGCTCTAATTAGGTTTAGTGATCAACTTTCCCATTGTCTAATCAGACTAGTATTGATAAGGTGGACTGCATTGTTTTATTGTGTGTAATGTTATCTGCTGAAGTAAATGTTGTGGCCTGTCAAAGGGAGTGTCTCTATCTAATATCAAATGTGTGATGGGGGATTTTATGCCTCCCCCTGAGAGTGTCCTGTTTGCATGTAACCTCAAAAAAAGCAGGCTGTGTGCTCCAGCACATCAGACCTATTTTCTGTCCCTCTAACTTGCAGCTTTGACTCATGTTTGTAGGATACAGCTTATAATCACTACAGGGATTGCTATGCTTTTCATACTCCCTTAGCTACAGGGATTGCTACAGAAGGAAGAGGTTCACCTACTGGAACCTGGTCGTAGGTCCAGGGCGCAGAGCAGACGGCGAGATACCAGCCCAGCAGCGGTGGTTCATAGAGTCTGCATTACTGATGGTGGCTACGCAGTAATTATAGTGTCTACGGTGCTGCTGCTCCTTTGGGGAGCGCTAGGAGCATCCTTTTCTACGGTCCAACTTCCAGCCAGCCTGGAGGCAACAGTAACAAGGGGCAAACGCGATAGCTCTGGGTTAAGGACAGAGCGCTCTGATGACACGAGAGCCATGTCTGATACTGCGTCACAACTTGCAGAACATGAGGACGGTGACCTTCATTCTGTCGGTGACGGTTCTGATTCGGGGAGACCGGATTCAGAAATTTCAAATTTTAAATTTAAGCTTGAGAACCTCCGTGTGTTACTAGGGGAGGTATTAGCGGCTCTGAATGATTGCGACACGGTGGCAATTCCAGAGAAATTGTGTAGGTTGGATAGATACTATGCGGTACCGGTGTGTACTGACGTTTTTCCTATACCAAAAAGACTTACAGAAATTATCAGTAAGGAGTGGGATAGACCCGGTGTGCCTTTTTCCCCTCCCCCGATATTTAGAAAAATGTTCCCTATAGACGCCACCACACGAGACTTATGGCAGACGGTCCCTAAGGTGGAGGGAGCAGTTTCTACGTTAGCCAAGCGTACCACTATCCCGGTGGAGGATAGCTGTGCTTTCTCAGATCCAATGGATAAAAAATTAGAGGGTTATCTTAAGAAAATGTTTGTTCAACAGGGTTTTATATTGCAGCCTCTTGCATGCATTGTGCCTGTCACGGCTGCAGCAGCATTCTGGTTTGAGTCTCTGGAAGAGGCGATTCGCACAGAGCCGTTGGATGAGGCCTTGAGCAAAGTTAGAACCCTTAAGCAAGCTAATGCGTTTGTTTCAGATGCCGTAGTACATCTAGCCAAACTTACGGCTAAAAATTCCGGATTCGCCATACAGGCGCGCAGAGCACTCTGGGTTAAATCCTGGTCAGCGGATGTAACTTCCAAGTCTAAACTACTTAACATTCCTTTCAAAGGGCAGACCTTATTCGGGCCCGGCTTGAAGGAAATTATTGCTGACATTACGGGAGGTAAGGGCCACGCCCTTCCTCAGGACAGGGCCAAACCAAAGGCCAAACAGTCTAATTTTCGTGCCTTTCGTAACTTCAAGGCAGGAGCAGCATCGACTTCCTCCGCTCCAAAACAGGAAGGAACTACTGCTCGTTACAGACAAGGTTGGAAAGGCAACCAGTCATGGAACAAGGGCAAGCAGGCCAGAAAGCCTACTCCCGCCCCTAAGACAGCATGAAGTCAGGGCCCCCTATCCAGAGACGGATTTAGTGGGGGGCAGACTTTCTCTCTTTGCCCAGGCTTGGGCAAGAGATGTGCAGGATCCCTGGACGTTAAAGATTATATCTCAGGGATACCTTCTGGATTTCAAATCCTCTCCTCCACAAGGGAGGTTCCATCTTTCGAGGTTATCGACAAACCTAGTAAAGAGAGAGGCATTTCTACAATGTGTACAAGACCTCTTAATCATGGGGGTGATCCACTCAGTTCCGCGATCGGAACAGGGACAAGGATTTTACTCAAATCTATTTGTGGTTCCTAAAAAAGAGGGAACCTTCAGACCAATCTTGGACTTAAAGTTCTTAAACAAATTCCTAAGGGTGAGAAACAAAAACAGGAGAAAATGACAGCGCTACACTGAATCAGGTGGGGCACCCGTAGAACTTCCCCTTTAAAAAAATAATCAAAAAGTAAAAACGGGGTGTATCTAATATCTGTTTCTCAGAAGACACACAACCACTCCCCTATAGTATAAACATATGGGACATAAATACAATCACCGACGTACACAACAGATATGTGAAAATACAACAGTCCCAAAATAAAACAGTCCCAAAACCGTAGCTGGTTTAAGTCACACAAAAAGCATATAGACTGATTGTAGCAGGATTGGTGTGTTAACTTAGCTGAACCAGATGGAGGCAAAGTTTGTTCAGTAAATGTGCATACACGGCAAATCCGACGTGGTAATGTCCAGTTGGTCTGATGGAATATATGCTGAAGGATCCTTACAGGAGCAGCTGATGAATCACGGAACTCCAGCTATGTGTATCCCGTTGCAGCAAGCTGTATAAGAAATGACAAGAAGAAAACAGCGCATCCACGAATCACAGCAGCGTTTATTCAAGTCCTAGGTAGCTTATAGCTCTCAGCCCCATGTCCTGCATGTTCAGGGGTTACTACAGTCAGGGGAGAGATACTGAACATGCAGGACATGGGGCTGAGAGCTATAAGCTACCTAGGACTTGAATAAACGCTGCTGTGATTCGTGGATGCGCTGTTTTCTTCTTGTCAAATTCCTAAGGGTACCGTCGTTCAAGATGGAAACCATTCGAACCATCCTACCCATGATCCAAGAGGGTCAATATATGACCACGGTGGACTTAAAGGATGCTTACCTTCATATACCGATTCACAAAGATCATTATTGGTACCTGAGGTTTGCCTTTCTAGACAGGCATTACCAGTTTGTGGCTCTTCCCTTCGGGTTAGCCACGGCCCCGAGAATTTTTACGAAGGTTCTGGGCTCACTTCTGGCGGTACTAAGACCACGAGGCATAGCGGTGGCTCTGTACCTAGACGACATTCTGATACAAGCGTCAAGTTTTCAGAATGCAAAGTCTCATACAGAGATAGTTCTAGCATTTCTGAGGTCGCATGGGTGGAAAGTGAACGTGGAAAAGAGTTCTCTGTTACCACTCACACGGGTTCCTTTTCTAGGGACTCTTATAGATTCTGTAGAGATGAAGATTTACCTGACGGAGTCCAGGTTATCAAAGATTCTCAATGCTTGCCGTGTCCTTCATTCCATTCTAAGCCCATCGGTAGCTCAGTGCATGGAGGTAATCGGCTTAATGGTAGCGGCAATGGACATAGTGCCATTTGCGCGCCTGCATCTCAGACCGCTGCAACTATGCATGCTCAGTCAATGGAACGGGGATTACTCAGATCTGTCCCCTTTGCTAAATCTGGACCAGGAGACCATAGATTCGCTTCTCTGGTGGTTGTCACCGGTTCATCTGTCCAAAGGAATGACCTTTCGCAGGCCAGATTGGACGATTGTAACAACGGATGCCAGCCTTCTAGGCTGGGGAGCAGTCTGGAATTCCCTGAAGGCTCAGGGATCGTGGACTCAGGAGGAGAAACTCCTCCCAATAAACATTCTAGAATTAAGAGCAATATTCAATGCTCTTCTGGCTTGGCCTCAGTTAGCAAAGCTGAGGTTCATCAGATTTCAGTCGGACAATATCACGACTGTGGCTTACATCAATCATCAAGGGGAACCAGGAGTTCCCTAGCGATGTTGGAAGTCTCGAAGATAATTCGCTGGGCAGAGTCTCACTCTTGCCACCTGTCAGCGATTCACATCCCAGGCGTAGAGAACTGGGAGGCGGATTTCCTAAGTCGCCAGACTTTTCATCCGGGAGAGTGGGAACTTCACCCGGAGGTATTTGCTCAACTGATTCGTCGTTGGGGCAGACCGGATCTGGATCTCATGGCATCTCGCCAGAACGCGAAGCTTCCTTGTTACGGATCCAGGTCCAGGGACCCGGGAGCGGTGCTGGTAGATGCATTAGCAGCCCCTTGGGTTTTCAACATAGCTTATGTGTTTCCACCATTTCCGTTGCTACCTCGGCTGATTTCCAGGATCAAACAGGAGAGGGCATCGGTAATTCTGATAGCGCCTGCGTGGCCACGCAGGACCTGGTATGCAGACCTAGTTGACATGTCGTCCTGTCCACCATGGTCTCTTCCTCTGAGGCAGGACCTTCTAATTCAGGGTCCTTTCAACCATCCAAACCTAATTTCTCTGAGGCTGACTGCCTGGAAATTGAACGCTTGATTCTATCAAAGCGTGGGTTTTCCGATTCGGTTATTGATACATTAATACAGGCTCGGAAACCTGTGACAAGAAAAATTTACCATAAGATATGGCGTAAATATTTATATTGGTGCGAATCCAAGAGTTACTCATGGAGTAAGGTTAGGATTCCTAGGATATTAGCTTTTCTACAAGAGGGTTTAGAAAAGGGTTTATCCGCTAGTTCGCTAAAGGGACAGATTTCAGCTCTGTCTATTCTTTTACACAAACGTCTGGCAGAGCATCCAGACGTCCAGGCCTTTTGTCAGGCTTTGGCTAGAATTAAGCCTGTGTTTAAAGCTGTTGCTCCTCCGTGGAGCTTAAACTTGGTTCTTAAAGTTCTTCAGGGTGTTCCGTTTGAACCCCTTCATTCCATTGATATTAAGCTTTTATCTTGGAAAGTTTTGTTTTTGATGGCTATTTCCTCGGCTCGAAGAGTATCTGAGTTATCTGCCTTACATTGTGATTCTCCTTATCTGATCTTTCATTCAGATAAGGTAGTTCTGCGTACTAAACCTGGGTTTTTACCTAAGGTTGTTTCTAACAGGAATATCAATCAAGAGATTGTTGTTCCATCATTATGTCCTAATCCTTCTTCAAAGAAGGAAGGTCTTTTGCATAATCTAGACGTGGTCCGTGCTCTGAAGTTCTACTTACAGGCAACTAAAGATTTTAGACAAACTTCTTCTCTGTTTGTCGTTTACTCTGGACAGAGGAGAGGTCAAAAGGCTTCGGCTACCTCTCTCTCTTTTTGGCTTCGTAGCATAATACGTTTAGCCTATGAGACTGCTGGACAGCAGCCTCCTGAAAGAATTACAGCTCATTCCACTAGAGCTGTGGCTTCCACCTGGGCCTTTAAGAATGAGGCCTCTGTTGAACAGATTTGCAAGGCTGCAACTTGGTCTTCACTTCATACTTTTTCCAAATTTTACAAATTTGACACTTTCGCTTCTTCGGAGGCTGGTTTTGGGAGAAAGGTTCTACAGGCAGTGGTTCCTTCTGTTTAATGTTCCTGCCTTGTCCCTCCCATCATCCGTGTACTTAGCTTTGGTATTGGTATCCCATAAGTAATGGATGACCCGTGGACTGAACACACTTAACAAGAGAAAACATAATTTATGCTTACCTGATAAATTTATTTCTCTTGTAGTGTGTTCAGTCCACGGCCCGCCCTGTCTTTTTCAGGCAGGTTCTAAATTTTAAAATTATAACTCCAGTCACCACTGCACCTTATAGTTTCTCCTTTCTCGTCTTGTTTCGGTCAAATGACTGGATATGACATGTGAGGGGAGGAGCTATATAGCAGCTCTGCTGTGGGTGATCCTCTTGCAACTTCCTGTTGGGAAGGAGAATATATCCCATAAGTAATGGATGACCCGTGGACTGAACACACTACAAGAGAAATAAATTTATCAGGTAAGCATAAATTATGTTTTTCTCTTTCCGTTTTTTGTGTTAACCATCAGTTAAGTATACTGTGAATGTTATGCCACCTAGATTTAAGCAATAAAAGAATCTCTTATTAAGGTGTAAATGTGTAATAACAATTAAACTGGAAGATATGCCTCAGTGTCTACACATACAATACTAAACAATATACATTCTTTCAATGCATACATTGTATATCTAATAAATAAATTAATTAATGTGAGCTAAGTTAATTACAAATAACATAAAATTCATTTTGTGTTAATAGTCAAATGGGACCTATGTTTCTAGCATAAAATTAGATTCAAAACTTTTGGGGGGAAAAGTACCCAGGAGACACTAAGAAAGCAAAAAGATATCCATATATAAATCTAGTCAGATAGAAATTTATGTCAGTTCATTAATGGCATCAGTTAAAAAGAAAACGCTTAATTAAGTAATTAACAACATAATTAACTCAGCACTTAATTTGCTTACTTGAATTCACTTGAATTCCCTAGATCAAATTTAATGAACTTTTACTGTATTTCCTGATTAGCTATGTAAATTCTGTAATGCTTATATTCATGGTGTTTAATACAATTATAAAACAAAGACATATGTATAAAAAAATAATAAAGACATTTATTATTCTTACTATTAATAAATAAATAAATAAATTAGCATTTGGTTTAACTTTCTGCTGGAATATAGGGGAGTGAAAATCTATGAGGTTCTATGTATTTTGTTACATATTGTAATGGATGCAAAAAAGAGCGATCGTCTCAGCACAAACCAAGGTCACCAGCTGAAAACTGATCCCACAGGGCCTCTTCATTTTGGCAGTCAATCCCCAGATGCCATCTTTTGGGCACATGTGGTCACCTTAACAAATAATTTACAATCCAAAATTCAAAAATCAGAATGAGGAATGTTTAAAATGCTAGAAAAATATGCTGATTCTTGTATATTAACAGAGGCAATGCATTACAGCTGGGATTACAGATACAATATGGATTAAAATGTACACTCTGACAATTATAATAATTATAACAATTACTATTTAACTAAAGTATCAGCATGGTTAACACTCATGTACAGGAGCATACTGAATACATCAATATACAATACAGAAAAAGATTAAACATACTGATAAATAATATGTATTGGGTCTTGGGGAAATTCTATATGATGAATTAGGCAATGCTTTTTTTTACAGATTGGTGTAGCAAATCCTGGCATTGTAATAACTTATTCAAAGGGATAGTAAACACCTTGAGATTTTTTTATCTAATATGTTTAGTTATGAAACAACATATAATATACAACATATAATATCATTTCATTATTTATTTTACCCATTTTCATTTAATTTAGCACTGGAAATTGAGGATTTTCTAATTGTCAAAACTGAAAATGGACCCTGCTGACTTCTCAAGGCTAAACCTGCTACATATATGTCCCTAATTGGCTTTAATTGATAACAACTGCAAAACAGTGCACTTTATACTAACATTATGACCCTGGCTATCCTTATTGTCTGCATACTAAAAGACAAGATTTTACATATGATTTCAAAACTTGGCCAGTATGATTAGAACTAAATTGTTCTGGATTTAGAGATGTATTCTTTTAAGCACAACAACACAAAGGTTAGGACTAAAAGGCAATATGGAAAACAAATTAGTTTTGATATGTTTGGAAAGGGAGACAATTACTCTACCTATGTAAATTGGTTTAATATCATATACTCTATTAAAAGGCTAAATATATCAGAACTCGCAGAACATTTCTTTTAACATAAACCATTTTTGTAAGGCCATTGAGATGGAAAATCCAAAGTTAGGTTAACATGCTATGGAGCGGAGTATTTCGTATAAATCAGTGGTTTTATCTTAAAGGGACAGTCTACTTGAAAAGTGTTATTGTTTAAAAAGATAGACAATCCCTTTATTAATCATTCCCGAGTTTTGTAAAACCAACACTGTTATATTAATATATTTTCACCTCTATTATTACCTGTATCTAAGCCTCTGCTTAAATACACTGAGACTGCCCCTTATCTCAGTGATTTTTACAAACTGACAAAGCCAATTAGAGCTAGTTCCTGCATAACTCCACAGGAATGAGCACAATGTTCTCTATATGGTTCACACAAACTAGCACTTTCTGGCTGTAAAAAGCACTGAGATAAGAGGTGTCCTTAGAAACAGGCAGATGTTTTTTAGGTTATAACGTATATTAATATAACAATATTGGTTGTGCAAAGCTGGCCAATGGGTAATAAATGCGTTATCTATTTTTTTAAACAATAAAAAAAACATAGACTGTCCCTTAATTTCTTTTATTGGGCAAAAAGACTAGGAAATACAAATTTACCAGCATAACTGCAGATATTGAAATATAATTGTATAGAAATAGGATATGTTGCATTACATCCATGATTTATTTTATAGGATGAAAAGTAAATTCCTTAAGTTCCTGTATGCCATTATTCATGTACAATTCTTTTAGCTGTTTGTGAAAGTCCCTTTACAAAACAAGTCACTCTGGAAATCATCAAGTCTAATAGTGGAAAACTGTTCTGCAGAGCAATCACATCATACTTCCGTAATAGATCTGAAAGGAGAGATGAAAATAAAAAGGTGAGATGATTTATAGTTCTAGAAATGTGTAATTCAAGGGTATAGGGAGTTGACTATGGTGATCATGGGAAAAGGTGGGGGAAGGTTTAAACGCCCTTTGAGGGCCACTTCTGTGGTATTAGTTTACTTGATGACAGGTTTTGTGGGCAACCAGATCAGTCTGGGGAAAAAAAATCTATTCAAGTCATCAGTTGTAGTTGAAATAACAAGTTTGCGATCAGATCTAATTTGCCTGACATCTATTTCTTTTTATATTTGTTTTATTTTGGAGGCGTCAGTGATTTATGTGAAAATCTGATTCCTGGACAGTATGATGACTTCCTGTTATTCACTGAAACCAGGCCCACCCCTAACCTAGAAGTGTTGCATCCAATTCTAGGATAAAGTCTGGTTTGGAACAAAAAATGGCTTGAGAAGTCTGAATGTCAGAGAGCCTGTAACAGAGTTCCTGTATTGATATTGATGACCATGGTATAATAATTATCCACTGATGAATTTCTGCTAAGGGACACTAAACCCAATTTTTTTTATTTCATTATTCAGATAGAGCATGCAATTTTAAGCGGCTTTCTAATTTACTCCTATTATCAAATTTTCTTTATTCTTTTGCTATCTTTTGTTGAAAAAGAAGGCATCTAAGATAAGCAGCCAGCCTTTTTTGGTTCAGAACACTGGACAGCACTTGTTTATTGGTGCTCTACAATTAGCAAGGACAACCCAGGTTGTGAACCAAAAATAGGTTGGCTTCTTAACTTACATTCTTGCTTTTCAAATAAAGATAGCAAGAGAATAAAGAAAAAATGATAATAGGAGTAAATTAGAAAGTTGTTTAAAATTGCATGCTCTATCTGATTCATGAATGAAAAATTTTGGGTTCAGTGTCCCTTTAAGTTTACACATTCCATTTCAGATAGGACTATTACTTTTTTAGATGTTACCATTATAGATTTGGAGAAGAGTGTTTATAGAAACTACAAACAATAAAAACCTAGAGCAATTAAGAACACCATTACAAAGATGAGTTTATAGGATTCTGAGGGAATTCTTCTACAGCTGAGTCTTATTTTTTTACTATAATATTCTCATTGATTCATTGTTAAAGACAGAATATTCAAAATAAGGGTTTATTTCTGTGCAGAGCCAGGTCATTTTAATGTGGAAAGTTGATAATTTCCATATATCTACAACACATCACGTTAGAAGATATTGAAAGGAATTCAAATTTATGTTAAATTTGCACCGAGGAAAGATGCCATAATGGCGAACTATCTTTTTATATGTTACCATTATCTAACAGAATACAAAAGCTTAATAAATCTACCCTTTTGAGTATGGTAGCTCTATTTGTAAGACTTAAAGGGCCATAATACCCAAATGTTTAAACACTTGAAAGTGATGCAGCATAGCTGTAAAAAGCTGATTAGAAAATATCACCTGAACATCTCTATGTAAAAAAGAAAGATATTTTACCTCAAAAGTTCCTCAGTAGCCACCTCCCATTGTAAAGGATTTCTAAGCAGCATATTAGTGTGTCTGTCCTGGGACAGCTGAAAGGACGAGCCTCTCATATTATTTCACCAATCAGGTAAAGGAAGCTTACTATGAAATCTCATGAGAGTTAAGTCAAATCTCATGAGATCACAGTAAGAGTTCATGACCTCAGCACTGCTGATGCTGATTGGCTGCTGTTCATTTCTACATTTTTTTACCTGCAGCTGGGAGCAGCTGAGTATAACTTTTTACACAGAACTAACTCTGCTGAGTTGAGGAGATTGTGAGGTAAAATATCTTCCTTTTTTACATAGAGATGCTCAAGTGATATTTTCCTGTCAGCTTTTTACAGTTATACTGCATTAGTTTCAAGTGATTTAGCATATGAGTATTATGTCCCTTTAATTACTTTGTTTATTAGGCAATACTTTCACATCATCAGTGACACATCAAACATACTTTAAAAAATATATAAATACATTAAATTTGTTATATATTTGATTACCTGTTTACTTTGCAGTACACAGACAGAAGAAAGAGAATGTTGAAAACTGGAAACATAAAGCATCTCAGAAATACTACAGACCTTAAAGGGACATGAAACCCAATTTTTTTATCTCATGATTTAGAAAGAGCATGCAATTTTAAACAACTTTCTAATTTACTTCAATTATCTATTTTGCTTCATTCTCTTGATATCCTTTGCTGAAAAGCATATCTAGATAGGCTCAGAAGCTGCTGATTGGTAGCTGCACATAGATGCCTTGTGTGATTGGCTCTCCCATGTGCATTGCTATTTCTTAAGCAAAAGATATCTAAAACATGAAGCAAATTAGATAATAGAAGTAAATTGGAATGATGTTTAAAATTGTATTCTCTACTTGAATCATGAAAGAATTTTTTTGGGTTTAGTGTCCCTTTAATAATAGAACATCAGTCCCTAAACACTTGCAATGTTCACATTTCAAGGTATCTAGTATCTTCAGACCAGCCAGAGGGCGTGACAGGAAGATGACTTTGGTGTTTTAGGTCTATACCTGGGAAACCAGTCACCTCCTCTGGCTGTCAGTTTGATTATTTCAGTTATTTGTATGTGTTTTCAGTTCTGCTTGCTAAATATATTTTTTACATTTACTTTGATATTTAAATGACTTCATTTAATTTAAGCTATTGACATTTATTTTCCAGTTTTAATGTATTCATGTAATTGTTGTCTTTAGGTATTTGACATGCATTTTTTTTTAATTCATTTGGACTTTTTAAAAATGTGTTTTTTGGTTTATCAGGTCTAATGGCTGATAATAAGGTTGTTATAAATATTTTCTTATGTGGAGTGTTCCAGTATTACTGAATAAGAAATTCCTTTTTATAACTTAAAGGGACATTCCAGTCAAAATTAAAATACACATAGATTAATTACATCTTTGAATAGAAACATATTTGCAATATACATGTAGTGGCAAAAATTATTCTAGTAAAAGTTATCACTGTTTTAGTGTTAACATTTTCTCCAACATTGGTGTGTCCGGTCCACGGCGTCATCCTTACTTGTGGGATATTCTCTTCCCCAACAGGAAATGGCAAAGAGTCCCAGCAAAGCTGGTCACATGATCCCTCCTAGGCTCCGCCCACCCCAGTCATTCTCTTTGCCGTTGCACAGGCAACATCTCCACGGAGATGGTTAAGAGTTTTTTGGTGTTTAAATGTAGTTTTATTCTTCTATCAAGTGTTTGTTATTTTAAAATAGTGCTGGTATGTACTATTTACTCTGAAACAGAAAAGGATGAAGATTTCTATTTGTAAGAGGAAGATGATTTTAGCAGACAGTAACTGAAATCAATTGCTGTTTCCACACAGGACTGTTGAGATGAAGTAACTTCAGTTGGGGGAAACAGTTAGCAGTCTTTTCTGCTTAAGGTATGACTAGCCATATTTCTAACAAGACCATGTAATGCTGGAAGGCTGTCATTTCCCCTCATGGGGACCAGTAAGCCATTTTCTTAGTTAAACATAAAAGAATAAAGGGCTTCAAAAAGGGCTTAAAAACTGGTAGACATTTTTCTGGGCTAAAACAATTGCTTTACTAGGCATATTATGCAGATTCTAACTAATTATTGGTATTATAATCTTGGGGAACGTTTAGAAAAACGGCAGGCACTGTGTTGGACACCTTTTTCAGATGGGGGCCTTTCTAGTTATAGACAGAGCCTCATTCTGGGACTGTATAGGGGTTAAATGTAAAAACGGCTCCGTTAATTTAAGGGTTAAAGCTCTGAAATTTGGTGTGCAATACTTTTAATGCTTTAAGACACTGTGGTGAAATTTTGGTGAATTTTGAACAATTCCTTCATACTTTTTCACATATTCAGTAATAAAGTGTTTTCAGTTTGAAATTTAAAGTGACAGTAACGGTTTTATTTTAAAACGTTTTTTGTGCTTTGTTGACAAGTTTAAGCCTGTTTAACATGTCTGTACCATCAGATAAGCTATGTTCTATATGTATGAAAGCCAATGTGTCTCCCCATTTAAATTTATGTGATAATTGTGCCATAGTGTCCAAACAAAGTAAGGACAGTATTGCAACAGATAATGATATTGCCCAAGATGATTCCTTAAAATGAGGGGAGTAAACATGATACTACATCATCCCCTACTGTGTCTACACCAGTTATGCCCACACAGGAGGCCCCTAGTACATCTAGTGCGCCAATACTTATTACCATGCAACAATTAACGGCTGTAATGGATAACTCCATAGCAAATCTTTTATCCAAAATGCCTACTTATCAGAGAAAGCGCGATTGCTCTGTTTTAAACACTGAAGAGCAAGAGGACGCTGATGATAACTGTTCTGACATACCCTCACACCAATCTCAAGGGGCCATGAGGGAGGTTTTGTCTGATGGAGAAATTTCAGATTCAGGAAAAATTTCTCATCAAGCGGAACCTGATATTGTGACATTTAAATTTAAATTAGAACATCTCCGCGCACTGCTTAAGGAGGTGTTATCTACTCTGGATGATTGTGACAATTTGGTCATTCCAGAGAAATTATGTAAGATGGACAAGTTCCTAGAGGTTCCGGTGCCCCCCAACGCTTTTCCTATACCCAAGCGGGTGGCGGACATAGTAAATAAAGAGTGGGAAAGGCCCGGCATACCTTTTGTTCCCCCCCCTATATTTAAGAAATTATTTCCTATAGTCGACCCCAGAAAGGACTTATGGCAGACAGTCCCCAAGGTCGAGGGGGCGGTTTCTACTCTAAACAAACGCACTACTATTCCTATCGAAGATAGTTGTGCTTTCAAAGATCCTATGGATAAGAAATTAGAGGGTTTGCTTAAAAAGATTTTTGTACAGCAAGGTTACCTTCTACAACCAATTTCATGCATTGTTCCTGTCACTACGGCAGCGTGTTTCTGGTTCGAGGAACTAGAAAAATCGCTCAGTAAAGAATCTTCGTATGAGGAGGTTATGGACAGAGTTCAAGCACTTAAATTGGCTAACTCTTTTGTTTTAGATGCCGCTTTGCAATTAGCTAGATTAGCGGCAAAAAATTCAGGGTTTGCTGTCGTGGCGCGCAGAGTGCTTTGACTCAGTGGATGTGTCTTCCAAGACAAAATTCCAAGACAAAATTGCTTAACATTCCTTTTAAAGGTAAAACATTATTTGGACCTGATTTGAAAGAGATTATTTCAGACATCACTGGGGGAAAGGGCCACGCCCTCCCACAGGATAGGTCTTTTAAGGCTAATAATAAGCCTAATTTTCGTCCCTTTCGCAGAAACGGACCAGTCTCTAATTCTGTATCCTCTAAGCAAGAGGGTAATACTTCACAACCCAAACCAGCCTGGAAACCAATGCAAGGCTGGAACAAGGGTAAGCAGGCCAAGAAGCCTACCACTGCTACCAAAACAGCATGAAGGGATAGCCCCCGATCCGGGACCGGATCTAGTGGGGGGCAGACTTTCTCTCTTTGCTCAGGCTTGGGCAAGAGATGTTCAGGATCCTTGGGCGCTAGAAATAGTTTCTCAAGGTTATCTCCTGGAATTCAAGGAACTACCCCCAAGGGGAAGGTTCCACAGGTCTCAATTATCTTCAAACCAAATAAAGAGACAGGCATTCTTACATTGTGTAGAAGACCTGTTAAAGATGGGAGTGATACATCCAGTTCCAATAAGAGAACAAGGAATGGGATTTTATTCCAATCTGTTCATAGTTCCCAAAAAAGAGGGAACATTCAGACCAATTTTGGATCTAAAGATCCTAAACAAATTTCTCAGGGTACCATCGTTCAAAATGGAAACTATTCGAACGATCCTACCTACTATCCAGGAAAATCAATTTATGACTACCGTGGATTTAAAGGATGCGTACCTACATATTCCTATCCACAAGGAACATCATCAGTTCCTAAGGTTCGCTTTTCTGGACAAGCATTACCAGTTTGTGGCACTTCCATTTGGATTAGCCACTGCTCCAAGGATTTTCACAAAGGTACTAGGGTCCCTTCTAGCGGTTCTAAGACCAAGGGGCATTGCAGTAGTACCTTACTTGGACGACATCCTGATTCAAGCGTCGTCCCTGTCAAAAGCAAAGGCTCATACGGACATCGTCCTAGCCTTTCTCAGATCTCACGGATGGAAGGTGAACAAAGAAAAAAGTTCTCTGTCCCCGTCAACAAGAGTTCCCTTCTTGGGAACAATAATAGATTCCTTAGAAATGAGGATTTTTCTGACAGAGGTCAGAAAATCAAAACTTCTAAGCTCTTGTCAAGTACTTCATTCTGTTCCTCGTCCTTCCATAGCACAGTGCATGGAAGTAATAGGATTGATGGTTGCAACAATGGACATAGTTCCTTTTGCACAAATTCATCTAAGACCATTACAACTGTGCATGCTCAGACAGTGGAATGGGGATTATACAGACTTGTCTCCGACGATTCAAGTAGATCAAAAGACCAGAGATTCACTCCGTTGGTGGCTGACCCTGGACAATCTGTCACAGGGAATGAGCTTCCGCAGACCAGAGTGGGTCATTGTCACGACCGACACCAGCCTAGTGGGCTGGGGCGCGGTCTGGGAATCCCTGAAAGCTCAGGGTCTATGGTCTCGGGAAGAGTCTCTTCTCCCGATAAACATTCTGGAACTGAGAGCGATATTCAATGCTCTCAGAGCTTGGCCTCAACTAGCAAAGGCCAAATTCATAAGGTTTCAGTCAGACAACATGACGACCGTTGCATATATCAATCATCAGGGGGAACAAGGACTTCCCTGGCGATGAAAGAAGTGACCAAGATAATTCAATGCGCGGAGGATCACTCCTGCCACTTGTCTGCGATCCACATCCCAGGAGTGGAAAATTGGGAAGCGGATTTTCTGAGTCGTCAGACATTCCATCCGGGGGAGTGGGAACTCCATCCGGAAATCTTTGCCCAAATAACTCAATTATGGGGCATTCCAGACATCGATCTGATGGCGTCTCGTCAGAACTTCAAGGTTCCTTGCTACGGGTCCAGATCCAGGGATCCCAAGGCGACCCTAGTAGATGCACTAGTAGCACCTTGGACCTTCAACCTAGCTTATGTATTCCCATCGTTTCCTCTCATCCCCAGGCTGGTAGCCAGGATCAATCAGGAGAGGGCCTCAGTGATCTTGATAGCTCCTGCGTGGCCACGCAGGACTTGGTATGCAGACCTGGTCAATATGTCATCGGCTTCACCATGGAAGCTACCTTTGAGACAGGACCTTCTTGTTCAGGGTCCATTCGAACATCCGAATCTGGTTTCCCTCCAACTGACGGCTTGGAGATTGAACGCTTGATTTTATCAAAGCGTGGGTTTTCAGATTCTGTAATAGATACTCTGATTCAGGCTAGAAAGCCTGTAACTAGAAAAATTTACCATAAAATATGGAAAAAATATATCTGTTGGTGTGAATCTAAAGGATTCCCATGGAACAAGATAAAAATTCCTAAGATTCTATCCTTTCTACAAGAAGGTTTGGAGAAAGGATTATCTGCAAGTTCTCTGAAGGGACAGATCTCTGCTTTATCTGTTTTACTTCACAAAAGACTGGCAGCTGTGCCAGATGTTCAAGCATTTGTTCAGGCTCTGGTTAGGATCAAGCCTGTTTACAGACCTTTGACTCCTCCCTGGAGTCTAAATCTAGTTCTTTCAGTTCTTCAAGGGGTTCCGTTTGAACCCTTACATTCCGTAGATATTAAGTTATTATCTTGGAAAGTTTTGTTTTTGGTTGCAATTTCTTCTGCTAGAAGAGTTTCAGAGTTATCTGCTCTGCAGTGTTCTCCGCCCTATCTGGTGTTCCATGCAGATAAGGTGGTTTTGCGTACTAAGCCTGGTTTTCTTCCGAAAGTTGTTTCCAACAAAAATATTAACCAGGAGATAGTTGTACCTTCTTTGTGTCCGAATCCAGTTTCAAAGAAGGAACGTTTGTTACACAATTTGGACGTAGTCCGTGCTCTAAAATTCTATTTAGAGGCTACTAAAGATTTCAGACAAACATCTTCCTTGTTTGTTGTTTATTCTGGTAAAATGAGAGGTCAAAAAGCGACTTCTACCTCTCTTTCCTTTTGGCTTAAAAGCATTATCCGATTGGCTTATGAGACTGCCGGACGGCAGCCTCCTGAAAGAATCACAGCTCACTCCACTAGGGCTGTGGCTTCCACATGGGCCTTCAAGAACGAGGCTTCTGTTGACCAGATATGTAAGGCAGCGACTTGGTCTTCACTGCACACTTTTGCCAAATTTTACAAATTTGATACTTTTGCTTCTTCGGAGGCTATTTTTGGGAGAAAGGTTTTGCAAGCCGTGGTGCCTTCCATTTAGGTGACCTGATTTGCTCCCTCCCTTCATCCGTGTCCTAAAGCTTTGGTATTGGTTCCCACAAGTAAGGATGACGCCGTGGACCGGACACACCAATGTTGGAGAAAACAGAATTTATGCTTACCTGATAAATTACTTTCTCCAACGGTGTGTCCGGTCCACGGCCCGCCCTGGTTTTTTAATCAGGTCTGATGAATTATTTTCTCTAACTACAGTCACCACTGTATCATATGGTTTCTCCTATATATATTTCCTCCTGTCCGTCGGTCGAATGACTGGGGTGGGCGGAGCCTAGGAGGGATCATGTGACCAGCTTTGCTGGGACTCTTTGCCATTTCCTGTTGGGGAAGAGAATATCCCACAAGTAAGGATGACGCCGTGGACCGGACACACCGTTGGAGAAAGTAATTTATCAGGTAAGCATAAATTCTGTTTTTCTCTGCACGTGCATGTGAAGCATAGCTAGATATTGTCACTGCACTCACATTTTAAATAATGTTGCTTCTCAGATCATCAGTGGGGCTTGTATCATGTCAGCAATTAACAAATTGAGTCATTACCAGATGGTACAAGCAACTTAGGCTCTCTGAGCAAGTGCTGTGTTTAAAATGCTGGTGCACGGTGCATACTTAAAGGGACAAAATACTCATATGCTAAATCACTTGAAACTGATGCAGTATAACTGTAACAATCTGACAGGAAAATATCACTTGAGCATCTCTATGTAAAAAAGGAAGATATTTTACCTCACAATTTCCTCAGCTCATCAGAGTAAGTTCTGTGTAAAAAGTTATACTCCCAGCTGCAGGTAAAAAAATAAATAATAATGAAGAAATAAACTGCAGCCAATCAGCATCAACAGTGCTGAGGTCATGAACTCTTACTGTGATCTCATGAGATTTGACTTAAAGGGACAGTCTACACCCGAATTTTTATTGTTTTAAAAGATAGATAATCCCTTTATTACCCATTTCCCAGTTTTGCATAACCAACACAGTTATAATAATATACTTTTAACCTCTTTGATTAGCTTGTATCTAAACCTCTGCAAACTGCCCCTTTTTTCAGTTCTTTTGACAGACTTGCAGTCTAGCCAATCAGTGCCTGCTCCCAGATAACTTCTCGTGCACGAGCACAGTGTTATCTATATGAAATATGTGAACTAACACCCCCTAGTGGTGAAAAACTGTTAAAATGCAATCTGAAAGAGGTGGGCTTCAAGGTCTAAGAAATTAGCATATGAACCTCCTAGGTTAAGCTTTCAACTAAGAATACCAAGAGAACAAAGCAAAATTGGTTATAAAAGTAAATTGGAAAATTGTTTAAAATTACATGGTCTATCTGAATCATGAAAGTTTATTTTGGCCTAGACTGTCCCTTTAACTCTCATGAGATTTCATTGTTAACTTCCTTAAGCTGAATAGGGAAATAAGATGAGAGTGCACGTAAGCTTGCTCTTACCGCTATCCCGGGACAGACATACTGATTTGTTTCTTAGACGTCCTTTACAATGGGATGTGGCTACTGAGAAACTTTTGAGGTAAAATATCTTTCTTTTTTACATAGAGATGTTCATGTGATATTTTCTAGTCAGCTTTTTACAGCTATACTGCATCACTTTCAAGTGTTTAAACATTTGGGTACTATGGCCCTTTGAATACACTTTTGAAACAGCTATAGCTTGTATTAGAAGCATTTTTGCTAATGCATGTATATTACAAAATTGCTTCTGTTCAATACTGAAATGCACCCATGTGGTTTTCAATTTTGCCTGGAATATACCTTTAACTTATCTAAATATAGGAGAATCTTTGATGTTGTTGATTGTAATAAACTAGTGCTTTCATTTCATATGTTTTTACATTTATATCAGCAAGTTTACTTTTTACCATTTCCCATTCATTTTACACTGCATCTGTTTACTTCATAATTTGTGAGTTGGAAGGATTTTGCTCTGTAATGAACTAGGTATGGGAAAATTGCATAAATCAAAGCCAAGAGAAGATCAGTCATCCAGTCAATTATCAAATAGAAATAATTGGAGATGTCAAGCCTTTCCTTTCTCCATTTTTGATTGAAGTTTTAAAGTTGTTTTGAGAGGGTATTTGAAATCAAAACTCATTGGATTGTGTAAATGATAGGAGGTATTTCTTCTGATTTATCTCAAAACCTAAATTCTGTGGTGCTGAAAAAAATAATGGAATTAAGATGATTGGATTTGGGGAAAAGAAAAATTCAACCTGAATAACAAATAGGTAAGGGCCAGATTACAAGTGGAGCTTTATTTAACGCTCCTGATCAATTGTTAACTGCGACAGAAGTAAGCTTTTCCCCACATGGATCATACTAAATGATGGGATGGAAATAAAATTCACAAGAACACTTGTCAAACACGTAAATCAATGAACACAAGGAGGAAGGATTTGTGCGTTGTAAAAAAACGTCTGCACAACGGCAGCGCGCACCCTCTCTGAGGAAATGTTATGTGAAATGCGCTTTAGGGGTTCTCTGGAGAGTTTTCATCTCTCCTCTTTTTTTAATTTGCCTACCGTTTGCAACTATTAGTTAAAAACATTGTGATATTTGGATATATCTTGTAAAAGGAATCTCCCTATTGATTACAACACCTGTTATATTAGCGCTAAATGCTAATCTTGCTTCCTGGATTGTAGGAGCCTAGCCATACATATTAACAGTTTGCTGTAGTATTAGATACCTGTTGATTCCCTCATATCGTTACTACTATAGCGACTATTAATTCTGCAACGGTAGTGTGTTTTTAATTTTTTTGTGTGTGACTGTGCATTTACAATAAACATCGATATGAATGGGGATATGAAATCATATAATTTAATCTATACTCACCTCAATAGGTGCTGATTTCTAAATCAGAACTCAGGGCTTGGCATGCTTTCTTATTTGTATGTCTATATACAATTATTTTGTAATTGTCTAGTTGATGCCTACACCCTGATAGGAGAATCTTTGATATAGTACTGAATATAATACTTTCTCCTGGAGATTATTTCACCACCTTCCTCCAAAATTCCTTTTAGTTCAAATATGATGAGGCCCAGAGAGGCCAAATGAATGTCTGGGGTTTGCTTTTATTCAGAAGAGAACTACCTGGTACTTCAGAGCTGGACTGTCTTCTTGATAAAAACTAGATCAACTACAAAGGATCACTTCCTTTGTGAAATGTTTTCCAGTTGGTGTTTATTCTCAGTGTATTGTGTCTTTATTTACTTTTTTTCAGCTATTAAAACCCAAATAGAAGTTCTTTAGGTCTGTTAGCAGTTCTGGAGATCAAGGCTGGGTTGTTAGGATGATGATTAGTATGTAGCCTGTGGCGCACTATGGATTCCTCTGTTTCTGGAGAGTCTTCTGTATAGAGTGCTAAGAATACTGCTGTTTGTAAACCTGGGCTGCTCCTACTGAGGAATTAAATTGTGTGACCTGCACAAAGGATAGCACTTCTTAGGAGCTACAGGCTACCTCTATATAAGCCTTTAACTATGAGAACTGCAATAAGGATAGCAATCTTTATAATCTTTTTGTTGGACATCATTCGGCAATAGTTTTGGCGCCACGATCTCAGGAGTTGTGAAAAGGCTTCAGTTTTTCTCAATAGAGTGCTTGTTTATTCTAATGAAGTTCCTGATGTCCCTGTTTATAATCTGTTTTCCTGACTTTGACCCCTGCTTTTGTCCTGGATTTCACTTCAAGCTCATCCCTTATCTGTACCCTGCTTGGTGGATTCGCCATTTGATTACTGACCCCGGCACTGTTTTTCTGATGATTCTATTGCCGTTTCTACTGCTGAATAAACGGTCTCCAGACTGATAAACTGGTTTTGAATTTTTGCTTTGTTATTGACAACCTTTATTGATACTCCTTAAGCTTTGCAGTCTGGCATAGTTTCCCCATTGACATCTGCATCCTGTTCCTGTCTACCGTGTACTTATCAACTTCTGCAAGCTTGGTTCCAGTATTCAAACAAGGTAAACTATTTAATACATTATGGGCTAGATTATAAGTGGGCGCAATACTGCAGTATATATATATATATATATATATATATATATACATACATACTGGGTATATATATATATATATATATATATACTAGGCGATAAGCCTGCACAAAGGGCAGTCTATGTTTAAAAAATAGATAATGAAAACTGGGCGCCTACTGTGTCAGGTGACCCTTGGCTCTGATAGATGTGACCCCTAGTGGTCAGCAAAAAAGATAAATGAAGAATCAGGAATATATCAAAGCGCCAATTGGTGGAGGCGGGGTCCTAATGATAACAATAACAAAATTTGGTCGATAAACACATACATTGAAGTAACATAAGACAATTTATAATCCAACAGAAAATAAATATTCCCCTCTTGTTTCAAAAAAGCCTAAAGCTAGGATGTTCATTTATTACCGGAATAATCAGAAATATATCACTGAGAGGTAACTTATAAATGATAACCGGTGGAAAAAATTAAATAACTATGGCGGTGGTATTATAATGAATTATTTATACTATCATACACTGTTTTATGTATATCCTGATACATTGTTGCATTTTAAACTATGAAATGAATGTAGGTTCTAACAAATAAAAGATCAAAACAAATGTACGGATAATCATCCAATCCGTCGTTCGTTTTTCAACCACCCAAGTAAGAGCCAATCATTAAGCGAATCCATTACACACCTTAAACCTTGCCCTATCATAGAGGCGTAAGACATAGCTCTGGTATTTTGTATGGAAACAAATGAACATCGAATAAATTCATTTAGAAAACTGATCTGGTATTGACCTATAATACTGCAACATTAAAACACACTGAATCACACAGACTTTAATAATAGCCGAAAAAGATGATGAAACTTATAGTAAAAAATGAAATGATCCTTGCCCCGGAATCTTTTTTAAATTATATCCGGTACAAAAAAAACAAAAACCGACAAACGTTAACCAGGTATTTAAGGAGGCCAGTGTAAACACATAATCAGTCTTGATAAAGGTCAGTGCAGGACCGAAACGCGTTGACTGGTGAGTACACTACTGATATTAGGTTATTTTGTAAAACAATCTACACTATTGTTTGTTTCGTTTTTTGGCAGAGAGAAGATCTCCTGTATTAACGTTGAACACAGCCATATATACAGGGAGTGCAGAAATATTAGGCAAATGAGTATTTTGACCACATCATCCTCTTTATGCATGTTGTCTTACTCCAAGCTGTATAGGCTCGAAAGCCTACTACCAATCAAGCATATTAGGTGATGTGCATCTCTGTAATGAGAAGGGGTGTGGTCTAATGACATCAACACCCTATATCAGGTGTGCATAATTATTAGGCAACTTCCTTTCCTTTGGCAAAATGGGTCAAAAGAAGGACTTGACAGGCTCAGAAAAGTCAAAAATAGTGAGATATCTTGCAGAGGGATGCAGCACTCTTAAAATGGCAAAGCTTCTGAAGCGTGATCATCGAACAATCAAGCGTTTCATTCAAAATAGTCAACAGGGTCGCAAGAAGCGTGTGGAAAAACCAAGGCGCAAAATAACTGCCCATGAACTGAGAAAAGTCAAGCGTGCAGCTGCCAAGATGCCACTTGCCACCAGTTTGGCCATATTTCAGAGCTGCAACATCACTGGAGTGCCCAAAAGCACAAGGTGTGCAATACTCAGAGACATGGCCAAGGTAAGAAAGGCTGAAAGACGACCACCACTGAACAAGACACACAAGCTGAAACGTCAAGACTGGGCCAAGAAATATCTCAAGACTGATTTTTCTAAGGTTTTATGGACTGATGAAATGAGAGTGAGTCTTGATGGGCCAGATGGATGGGCCCGTGGCTGGATTGGTAAAGGGCAGAGAGCTCCAGTCCGACTCAGACGCAAGCAAGGTGGAGGTGGAGTACTGGTTTGGGCTGGTATCATCAAAGATGAGCTTGTGGGGCCTTTTCGGGTTGAGGATGGAGTCAAACTCAACTCCCAGTCCTACTGCCAGTTTCTGGAAGACACCTTCTTCAAGCAGTGGTACAGGAAGAAGTCTGCATCCTTCAAGAAAAACATGATTTTCATGCAGGACAATGCTCCATCACACGCGTCCAAGTACTCCACAGCGTGGCTGGCAAGAAAGGGTATAAAAGAAGAAAATCTAATGACATGGCCTCCTTGTTCACCTGATCTGAACCCCATTAAGAACCTGTGGTCCATCATCAAATGTGAGATTTACAAGGAGGGAAAACAGTTCACCTCTCTGAACAGTGTCTGGGAGGCTGTGGTTGCTGCTGCACGCAATGTTGATGGTGAACAGATCAAAACACTGACAGAATCCATGGATGGCAGACTTTTCAGTGTCCTTGCAAAGAAAGGTGGCTATATTGGTCACTGATTTGTTTTTGTTTTGTTTTTGAATGTCAGAAATGTATATTTGTGAATGTTGAGATGTTATATTGGTTTCACTGGTAAAAATAAATAATTGAAATGGGTATATATTTGTTTTTTGTTAAGTTGCCTAATAATTATGCACAGTAATAGTCACCTGCACACACAGATATCATCCTAAAATAGCTATAACTAAAAACAAACTAAAAACTACTCCCAAAACTATTCAGCTTTGATATTAATTAGTTTTTTGGGTTCATTGAGAACATGGTTGTTGTTCAATAATAAAATTAATCCTCAAAAATACAACTTGCCTAATAATTCTGCACTCCCTGTAGTATAGCCGTATCGCTATGTGATTTAAAGCATTGACTTTCAAACCCACCATAGTTGCCTGAAGTATAGGAATTGACTTCTGATCCTTTTGGGGGATCGCTTACTATTGTGGATTTCATATACAGTTGCACATATCCTTACACTTCTGTTAGTGAAGAAAATTCTGCACCTTTTGGATTACAGCTGTTTTTTCAATTTCGTTTTTTATGACCACAGCAAGATTATAAGAGTGATACACAGACACTTTTTTCCAGGTTTCTTCAAGTTTATCCAAGCTATTTTTTATAAGCTATTTTATATTTTTAAGATCACAGCTAAATTATAAGACTGATACACAGACACTTTTTTCTAACTTTTTTCTAGGTTTCTTCAAGTTTTTTACAAGTTGTTTTGTATAAGCCATTTTTTTCACATTGTTCCACTTTGATTACTTTTTAATCCTGCATTTGTTTCACTATTTTATTACTGTGTCTGATTGACATTTAGTGGGAAATCAGACATCAGCACTTTTTTTTGCCGTGGAGGTTTAGCACACACCTAAATAAATACTAAGGTTTTGAATTATTGTATAACTGTCAAGTAATTTGATTGCCATTCATTCTACACTGGATTAATTTATATTTATGTTGCAAGGTAGATATTAGCACCTCTATCCGCTGATGTTATAGCGTACACAACATACCGCACCCCCGTTTTTGTATTCAAATTTAGATGAAGGCAATTTAGGACCTGTATACATACCCTAAAGTCCATTCTAAATGGATTTAGCCACATCACACGGGGAAGTTCCTGCAAAACCGCTGTGAACCCCCACCCACCACATTCCACAAATTACCGGAAAAAGATAGAAGTTACATCCACGCTTATCAGAGCGAGTCTTCTAGTCCCCAGAAATTAATCTCGTACTGATAAGTAAGCCATCAGCTTAGCCAGTATTGTTTAAACCAGGAGTCAATTTGTATTAATTATACTCGCACTGCCATCAAACTATCATTTTTATTATTTTTATTTGTATTGGAATAAGTTTTTATTGTAAAAGTATTTTTACTGCCAAAAATGTTTTATTGTAAACTGTGAATTGTCAGTACATGGATCCATGACTTTCTGACCAACAATTGTAACCCATATATGTGTACAAATGTTAAAGAATTATTTACATTGTATCTAATATCCTTGAATAAATTGTAAGTTTTTAATTATACAGTAAGATTTTGTTATTGTTATCATTAGGACCCCGCCTCCACCAATTGGCACTTTGAATATATTCCTGATTCTTCATTTATGTTTAAAAAATACAAACCCCCAAGCTAAAGTTACAAAAAATAAAAAACGTAAAATTACAGAAAAAAATAAACAAAGCTATCCAAAAAAAATTTAAACCTAAACTAATACCCCAATAAATATAAAAAATCCCCCCCCCAAAAAAAAACCCTAATCTAATACTAAGCTTAAAAGGGCCTTTGTAGGGCTAAACAGCTTGTTTACTTAAAAAAAAATACCAATTCCCCCCTAACAGTAAAACCCCCCACCCAACCAACCCACCTAAAATAAAAAACCTAACACTCAAAAAACCTAAGCTATCCATTTCCCCTATAAGGGCATTTGTATGGGCATTGCCCTTAAAAGGGCATTTAGCTCTTTTACTGCCCTTAAAAGGGCAATCAGCTCTTTTACAGCCCATTAAATCCCTAATCTTAAAGTTTAAAATAAATTTAAAATATCCTAAGACTAAGCCCCAAATAGGTACTCACCGTTCCTGAAGTCCGGCGGAGAAGGTCTTCCAGACGGCTCCATCATCTTCTATCTTCATCTGGAGCGAAGGTGGCGCGGAGCGGTCTTTTCCCTGAAGCGTGGATCTGAAGCAGTGGTCCTCAGTGGCGGCGATCCTCTGTGGCGTGGAGGCTCCTCTTCATCCGATCTCGGGTGTACACTGAAAATTGAATGCAAGGTACCGCATTCAATTTGGGGTGACTTGCATTCCTATTGGGTGAAATTTTGAAATCAGCCAATAGGATAAGAGCTACTGAAATCCTATTGGCTGTTAAAATCAGCTCTCATCTTATTGGCTGATTTCAAAATTTCAGGCAATAGGAATACAAGGTACCCCAATAAATATGGGGTACCTTGCATTCAATCTTCAGTGTGCGACGGACGATCACATGAAGAGGAGCCTCCCTGCTGCTGAGGATCCGTGCATCGGGGAAGCCAGCTCCGCTCCCTGCCGCCTTCGCTCCGGATGAAGATAGAAGATGATGGAGCCGCCTGCAAGAAGACCTCCGTCGGACTTCAGGAACAGTGAGTACCTATTTAGGGTTTAAGTTTAGATTTTTTTATTTTTATTTTTAAGATTAGGGATTTAATGGGCTGTTAAGGGCAGCAAAAGAGCTGAATTCCCTTTTAAGGGTAATGCCCATAAACTAAAATGGGTAGTTTAGTTTTTTTTAGTGTTAGTTTTTTTTATTTTGTGGGGTTTGGTGGATGGGGTATTTTTACTATAAGGGGGGAAATAGTATTTTTTAAATGTAAAAGAGCTGTTTAACTTAGGGCAATGCCCTACAAAAGGCCCTTTTAAGGGCTATTGGTAGTTTAGATTAGGGGCTGTTTTTATTTGGGGGGGGCTTTTTTATTTTCATAGGGATGAGGTTTATTTTTTTTATTTTTTTATATATATAATTTTGTTTATTTTTTTCTGTAATTTTAGAGTTTTTTATTTTTTGTAATTTTAGTTTTTTTGTAATTTAATGTTAGGTTTTATTTAAGTGTAGCTTAGTATTAGGGTTAATTTATGGGGTTGTTAGGTTAGGGGGCTTAGTAATTAAATTAGTTATTTGCATTGGAGGTTGGCGTTTTAGGCGTTAATAGGTTAATTAGGTTTAGTGCGATGTGGGGGGTTGGAGGTTTAGGAGTTAATAGGTTAATTAGATTTCTCCTGTTAAGTGTAGTCAGTCCACGGGTCATCCATTACTTATGGGATTATATCTCCTCCCTAACAGGAAGTGCAAGAGGATCACCCAAGCAGAGCTGCTACATAGCTCCTCCCCTCTACGTCATATCCAGTCATTCTCTTGCACCTAACTAAAGATAGGACGTGTGAGAGGACTGTGGTGTGTTAAACTTAGTTTTTAGTTCTTCAATCAAAAGTTTGTTATTTTAAACGGCACCGGAGTGTGTTGTTTGTTCTCAGGCAGCATTAGAAGAAGAATCTACCTGAGTTTGTCTATGATCTTAGCGGTCGTAACTAAGATCCACTTGCTGTTCTCCGCCATTCTGAGGAGTGAGGTAACTTCAGAACAGGGGATAGCATGCAGGGCCCACCTGCAAGGAGGTATGTGCAGTAAATTATTTTCTAAGGAATGGAATTGACTGAGAAAATACTGCTAATACCGATGTAATGTAAGTGCAGCCTTAAATGCAGTAGTAGCGACTGGTATCAGGCTGATATGTATGTATGTATGTATACTCTGAGGTATTTCTGGGGAATGGAACTTCACTAAGAAAATACTGTCAATATTAAAGTAATATTTGAGCCTGCACTGCAGTGAGAGCGACTAGCAGCAGGCTTATTAATAACACTTCATAATTTTCAATTTTAAAACGTTTACTGGCATGTTAATCGTTTTTTCTGAGGTACTTGGTGATAAAACTTTATGGGCATGATTTTTACCACATGGCTGTCGTTTTTTTATGCATAAAAACAGTTTACTGAGCTTCCCCACTGTTGTAGTATGAGTGGGAGGGGCCTATTTTAGCGCTTTATTGCGCAGTAAAAATTTAGTCACAGTCTTCCTATTTCTTCCTCCATGATCCAGGACGTCTCTACAGAGCCCAGGGGTCTCCAAAACTAGTTTTGAGGGAGGTAATCAGTCACAGCAGACCTGTGACAGTATGTTTGACTGTGATAAAAACGTTTATTATTTCAACTGTTATCCGTTTTGGGTATTAAGGGGTTAATCATCCTTTTGCTGGTGGGTGCAATCCTCTGCTATCTTTATACATTTTCTGTTAAAATTTGGTTGTTTTAACATATTTGGTTCATTGTTAATTCAACTGTGTTACATTTTTATGTTTTCTTAAAGGCGCAGTAGCGTTTTTTATATAGCTTGTAAATTTATTTAAAAGTTTTTTTCCAAGCTTGCTAGAGTTATTGCTAGTCTGTTTAAACATGTCTGACACAAATGAATCTGTTTGTTCATTATGTTTAAAGGCCAATGTGGAGCCCAATAGAAATTTGTGCACTCAATGTATAGATGTTGCTTTGAATAAAAGTCAAACTTTACATGTTAAAAAGATATCACCAGACAACGAGGGGGAAGTTATGCCGACTAACTCTCCTCACGTGTCAGTACCTTCGCCTCCCGCTCAGGAGGTGCGTGATATTGTGGCGCCGAGTACATCAGGGCGACCCATACAAATCACTTTGCAAGACATGACTAATGTTATGACTGAAGTACTATCTAAATTGCCAGAATTAAGAGGTAAACGTGATCACTCTGGGGTAAGAACAGAGTGCGCTGATAATAATAGAGCCATGTCTGATACTTTTGCAGAACATGAGGACGGAGAGCTTCATTCTGTGGGTGACGGATCTGATCCAAGTAAACTGGATTCAGACATTTCAAATTTTAAATTTAAGCTTGAGAACCTCCGTGTATTACTAGGGGAGGTATTAGCGGCTCTGAATGATTGTAACACGGTTGCAATTCCAGAGAAAGTATGTAGGCTGGATACATATTTTGCGGTACCGACGTGTACTGACGTTTTTCCTATACCTAAAAGGCTTACAGAAATTGTTAACAAGGAGTGGGATAGACCCGGTGTGCCCTTTTCACCCCCCCTATATTTAGAAAAATGTTTCCAATAGACGCCACCACACGGGACCTATGGCAGACGGTCCCTAAGGTGGAAGGAGCAGTTTCTACTCTGGCTAAGCGCACCACTATCCCGGTGGAGGATAGCTGTGCTTTTTCAGATCCAATGGATAAAAAGTTAGAGGGTTACCTTAAGAAAATGTTTGTTCAGCAAGGTTTTATATTACAACCCCTTGCATGCCTCGCGCCTGTCACTGCTGCAGCGGCATTCTGGTTTGAGTCTCTGGAAGAGACCCTTAGCACAGCTCCATTGGATGAGATTATGAACAAGCTTAAAGCCCTTAAGCTAGCTAATTCATTTATTTCTGATGCCGTAGTACACTTAACCAAACTTACGGCTAAGAACTCCGGATTCGCCATTCAAGCGCGTAGAGTGCTGTGGCTTAAATCCTGGTCAGCTGACGTGACTTCTAAATCTAAATTGCTTAATATTCCTTTCAAAGGGCAGACACTATTCGGGCCCGGCTTGAAAGAAATTATTGCTGACATTACTGGAGGTAAGGGCCATGCCCTGCCTCAAGACAGGGCCAAACCAAAGGCTAAACAGTCTAATTTTCGTGCCTTTCGTAACTTCAAGGCAGGAGCAGCATCAACTTCCTCCGCTCCAAGACAGGAAGGAACTGTTGCTCGCTACAGACAGGGCTGGAAACCTAACCAGTCCTGGAACAAGGGCAAGCAGGCCAGAAAACCTGCTGCTACCCCTAAGACAGCATGAAGTGAGGGCCCCCGATCCGGAAATGGATCTAGTGGGGGGCAGACTCTCTCTCTTCGCCCAGGCTTGGGCAAGAGATGTCCAGGATCCCTGGGCGTTGGAGATCATATCTCAGGGATATCTTCTGGACTTCAAAGCTTCTCCTCCACAAGGGAGATTTAATCTTTCAAGGTTATCAGCAAACCAGATAAAGAAAGAGGCGTTTCTACGCTATGTACAAGACCTCTTACTAATGGGAGTGATCCACCCAGTTCCGCGGTCGGAACACGGGCAAGGATTCTATTCAAATCTGTTTGTGGTTCCCAAAAAAGAGGGAACCTTCAGACCAATCTTGGACTTAAAGATCCTAATCAAATTCCTAAGAGTTCCATCGTTCAAAATGGAAACTATTCAAACCATCTTACCCACGATCCAAGAGGGTCAGTACATGACCACAGTGGATTTAAAGGATGCCTACCTTCACATACCGATTCACAAGGATCATTACCGGTATCTAAGATTTGCCTTTCTAAACAGGCATTACCAGTTTGTAGCTCTTCCCTTAGGGTTAGCTACGGCTCCAAGAATCTTTACAAAGGTTCTGGGCTCTCTTCTGGCGGTACTAAGACCGCGAGGCATAGTGGTAGCTCCGTACCTAGACGACATTCTGATACAAGCGTCAAGTTTCCAAACTGCCAAGTCTCATACAGAGTTAGTTCTGGCATTTCTAAGGTCGCATGGGTGGAAGGTGAACGTAGAAAAGAGTTCTCTATTGCCACTCACAAGAGTTCCCTTTCTAGGGACTCTTATAGATTCTGTAGAAATGAAAATTTACCTGACGGAGGACAGGTTATCAAAACTTCTAAATGCTTGCCGTGTCCTTCATTCCATTCAACACCCGTCAGTGGCTCAGTGCATGGAGGTAATCGGCTTAATGGTAGCGGCAATGGACATAGTACCATTTGCGCGCCTGCATCTCAGACCGCTGCAATTGTGCATGCTAAGTCAGTGGAATGGGGATTACTCAGATTTGTCCCCTCTGCTAAATCTGGATCAAGAGACCAGAGATTCTCTTCTATGGTGGCTTTCTCGGCCACATCTGTCCAAGGGGATGCCCTTCCGCAGGCCAGATTGGACGATTGTAACAACGGACGCCAGCCTTCTAGGTTGGGGCGCAGTCTGGAATTCCCTGAAGGCTCAGGGATCATGGACTCAGGAGGAGAGACTCCTTCCAATAAACATTCTGGAATTAAGAGCAATTTTCAATGCTCTTCTGGCTTGGCCTCAGTTAGCAACTCTGAGGTTCATCAGGTTTCAGTCGGACAACATCACGACTGTGGCTTACATCAACCATCAAGGAGGAACAAGGAGTTCCCTAGCGATGATGGAAGTCTCAAAGATAATTCGCTGGGCAGAGTCTCACTCTTGCCACCTGTCAGCGATCCACATCCCAGGCGTGGAGAACTGGGAGGCGGATTTTCTAAGTCGCCAGACCTTTCATGCAGTGGGAACTGCATCCGGAGGTGTTTGCCCAACTGCTTCATCTTTGGGGCAAACCAGATCTGGATCTCATGGCGTCTCGCCAGAACGCCAAGCTTCCTTGTTACGGATCCAGGTCCAGGGACCCGGGAGCGGTACTGATAGATGCTCTGACAGCACCTTGGGTCTTCAACATGGCTTATGTGTTTCCACCTTTTCCGATGCTTCCTCGATTGATTGCCAGGATCAAACAGGAGAGAGCATCTGTGATTCTAATAGGGCCTGCGTGGCCACGCAGGACCTGGTATGCAGATCTAGTGGACATGTCGTCCTGTCCACCATGGTCTCTGCCTCTGAGACAGGACCTTCTGATTCAGGGTCCTTTCAAACATCCAAATCTAATTTCTCTGAGGCTGACTGCATGGAGATTGAACGCTTGATTCTATCAAAGCGTGGATTCTCGGAGTCAGTGATTGATACCTTAATACAGGCTAGGAAACCTGTTACCAGGAAAATTTACCATAAAATATGGCGTAAATACTTACATTGGTGCGAATCCAAGAGTTACTCATGGAGTAAGGTTAGGATTCCTAGGATATTGTCTTTTCTACAAGAAGGTTTAGAAAAGGGTTTATCTGCTAGTTCGTTAAAGGGACAGATTTCAGCTCTGTCTATCCTTTTACACAAACGTCTGGCAGAAGTTCCAGACGTTCAGGCTTTTTGTCAGGCTTTGACTAGGATTATGCCTGTGTTTAAGACTGTTGCTCCGCCGTGGAGCTTAAACTTAGTTCTTAACGTTCTGCAAGGTGTTCCGTTTGAACCCCTTCATTCCATCGATATCAAGCTGTTATCTTGGAAAGTTCTGTTTTTAATGGCTATTTCCTCGGCTCGAAGAGTCTCTGAGTTATCGGCCTTACATTGTGATTCTCCTTATCTGATTTTTCATTCAGACAAGGTAGTTCTGCGTACTAAACCTGGGTTCTTACCTAAGGTAGTCACTAACAAGAATATCAATCAAGAGATTGTTGTTCCATCATTGTGCCCTAACCCTTCTTCAAAGAAGGAACGACTTTTGCACAATCTGGACGTCGTCCGTGCCCTGAAATTTTATTTGCAGGCAACTAAAGATTTTCGTCAAACTTCTTCCCTGTTTGTCGTTTATTCTGGACAGAGGAGAGGTCAAAAAGCTTCGGCTACCTCTCTCTCTTTTTGGCTTCGTAGCATAATACGTTTAGCCTATGAGACTGCTGGACAGCAGCCTCCTGAAAGGATTACAGCTCATTCTACTAGAGCTGTGGCTTCCACTTGGGCCTTTAAGAATGAGGCCTCTGTTGAACAGATTTGCAAGGCTGCAACTTGGTCTTCACTTCACACTTTTTCAAAATTTTACAAATTTGACACTTTCGCTTCTTCGGATGCTGTTTTTGGGAGAAAGGTTCTACAGGCAGTGGTTCCTTCCGTGTAAAGATCCTGCCTGTCCCTCCCGTCATCCGTGTACTTTTAGCTTTGGTATTGGTATCCCATAAGTAATGGATGACCCGTGGACTGACTACACTTAACAGGAGAAAATATAATTTATGCTTACCTGATAAATTCATTTCTCCTGTAGTGTAGTCAGTCCACGGCCCGCCCTGTTTTTTTACGGCAGGTCTAAATTTTAATTAAACTACAGTCACCACTGCACCCTATAGTTTCTCCTTTCTCGTATGGTTTCGGTCGAATGACTGGATATGACGTAGAGGGGAGGAGCTATGTAGCAGCTCTGCTTGGGTGATCCTCTTGCACTTCCTGTTAGGGAGGAGATATAATCCCATAAGTAATGGATGACCCGTGGACTGACTACACTACAGGAGAAATGAATTTATCAGGTAAGCATAAATTATATTTTATTGCAATGTGGGGGTTTGTCGGTTTAGGGGTTAATAGGTTAATTAGGTTTATTGCAATGTTGGGTTTGTCGGTTCAGGGGTTAATAAGTTAATTCGGTTTATTGTGATGTGGGGGGTTGGCGGTTTAGGGGTTAATATTTTAGTTATGTTATTTGCGGATTAGGGGTTAATTACTTTATTATTTTGCGATGTTGGTGGTTTCGGTGATTGTTAATACTTCATGCAGGAGGTTAGGTTTTTTTTGTTATACTTTGTGCGGGCGGTTAGGTTTTTTTTATTTCTTGTGGGCGCTTACGTGTTTTTTCGTTGTTTGGTGCGGGCGGTTGCGTGTTTGTTTTTTTTAAGGCTTCGTTTGCCTTCGCTGCATCCAGGTGGATTCCGAAAATGGCAGGGTGGTGAAAGAAGCCATCACCACCCTGCCATTTTCAGAATCCATTGGGATGCAGCTTCAAAAAAGAAAATATGATGAACAGCCTTATTGGCTGTATAAGCAGGGGAATTTCAAATGCAATGTAAGACAATGTAATACCTGTTCCTATATCAAATTAGGGAATGAGTTTGAGTCTAATGTTAACAATAAAAAGTACAAAATACATTTTTATGCTAACTGTAATACTAATTAAGCAGTTTATCTTCTTACCTGCAAACTTTGTAATAGTCAGTATATAGGTAAAACTACCAGGGAAGTAAGAATACGGGTTGACGAACATATAAGGGACGTAAAAAACTATAAGGATTCTACCATAGCTAACCATTTTAACAATTATCATCAACTAAAGCAGAGATAAAAGTACAAATAATCAAAATTGCTAAGGTACCACAAAGTGGTGGTGACCGGGATTCTATCTTAGAGAAAAAGGAATTGTTTTGGATTCTTAAAGGGACATAATACTCATATGCTAAATCACTTGAAACTGATGCAGTATAACTGTAAAAAGCGGACAGCGAAATATCACCTGAGCATCTCTATGTAAAAAAGGAAGATATTTTACCTCACAACTTCCTCAGCTCACCAGAGTAAGTTCTGTGTAAAAAGTTATACTTCAGCTGCTGGTTAGCTGCAGGTTAAAAAAAAAACAAAAAAAAAACATGAGCAAATGAACTGCAGCCAATCAGCAGTGCTGAGGTCATGAACTCTTTTTTACTGTGATCTCATGAGATTTCACTTAACTCTCATGAGATTTCATAGTAAACTTCCTTAAACTTAATAGGGAAATAATATGAGTGTGCACAAAGCTCACTCCCTTGGCTTTCCCGGTACAGACATACTGATTTGCTGCTTAAAGTCCTTTTGCAATGGAGTTTGAATACTTAGGACATTTTGAGGTAAACTATCTTTCTTTTTTACATAGAGATGTTCAGGTGATATTTTCTAGTCAGCTTTTTGCAGCTATGATGCATCACTTTCAAGTGTTTTAACATTTGGGCATCATGACCCTTTAAGTTATATAGAATTCCATTAGGTAAGAATAAAGAATAGGACATCAGATATTTCATAGATAACTGATATTAATACATTTTATGTGTTTGATTTATAAATATACAACATCTTTTTCATCCCCCTTTTTTATCAATCCTGTATAAAAACATACACAATGTATTATAGTAGCACCCTATCTAGAGTAATGCACTTGAGCTTTATTCAATTGTTTTAAAATGGTTAATTTAACTTGCTATATAACAGGTAGATTACAAGTTATGCACACTATAGGGAATTTAACAAACACAACAAAAGTTGCATTATTTCACCACCTATAGCGCAGCCATTACAAGTTTTGAAACAGCCGGCTTGTGCTGTTTTGGCATCAATGGGGAGAAGGTGTCAGTAAAAAAAACTAACACCTGGGGGGAACTTCCGGACGGCGGCCATGACAGGCTGCTTAATTGTTAGCTGCTAAAGGTTTCTGTACCAATCTAACTAAAATCAACTTTTAAACTTATCATCACTCATTTATACACAGTCTAAGAGACTCAGTTGAAGAAGCCCTTCAATTAGAACCAATTATTATTCTGATCAGAGCCAGCTACAGTTAACCAGAGACTTTTTTGAGGCTGAGGCCTCTCAACTAACCCCCCGGTGGAGCGCTTTTGGGCCTCTGTCGTTAAGACGTACCTTGAGAGTACTGATCCTACCCAATTATAGTGGGGTAAACTGTCAAGCATACCAGATGGAGCTCGAAGAAGCTATTCTAATAGAGCGGATCGCTTATATCCTTGATGCACATTTTGCACGACTCACAAGTGCAGTAGTTACAGCATGGGGAAATGGCGGAGGAGCAGTCCCGCAACAAAATGTGGACACAGTATATGAGGTAGTGCCCAACCTGGAGCCTTTCATGGAGGAGAACCTTTTAGTGAAAGGGCGGAGTGAGATATCGCAAACGGATAAGTGCCACCGGGAGAGAGTCCTAGCACTAGATAACGCTGTGTGTCTTGTTCAGACCGGGACTCACTCTGTCGCTGCAATCCACTCCCTCCCTGCTTCACATTCAACCCCTATGAGAACGGCGAGCCGAGATACTCAGAAAACCCAAGAGATCCAGCATAATCCCTTTTCTACAATCATCCCGGTCCTACAGTTTGTCACAGTGACATCAGGGGCAGAATGGCGAGTGTTTATTGAGATGAACGAAATACTGGTGGTCTTGCATTGTTTTGAGTACAACCTGCCTACCACGAAGAGACTCTTTCAGAGATACGGTCAAGCTTGGTTGGACTTCTGTGGTGGTCTATATCCCCAGTCCTGCTTCGTTGTGTTGAAGACCGGTATAGGTTAGTAAGCAGCTTATATGTGGGCCACGGAGATGGGTGGTAGAATCCTCACAACTCTCTGTATATGCAAACACCTAAAGCCACACGGACTATTACTTGCTCAGAATTATAACTGGACAATCGAACTGTTACTGTCTTGATTGGGACATTGCTGAGAAAAAAGGAAAAATTTGTTCACTTCACTTAAAAAAGTACTCTGTGTATTTTTCACTTGTTCCTAGTTGCATTTTCTTTTTGTTCACAATTTTGATATTATCAGTATACCTATTAGTTAGAGCTCTATCAGGGCTGTCAGTTCAGGCTGCTGCAGACATTTCTCTCATATTGGGCGGTTGCTGTATTGCATGTTGCTTGACTAATATGTAGCTATGGGACAAATGAATATATGTATAACGGTTATAATACATAGCTCATGGTTATATTTTATATATTTTGATGTTTTCAACTTCTATAACAATTTTGCGCATATCAGTTGGTGTCCTTATAAAATAATTAAAGCAACAAATTGAAGATGACTGTCTTACCCAGATCTGCTAGTTATAACAATAGAAGTTGAATGTGTATTTAATCCACTCTCTGAAGGCTCAATATAGCAATGACTTCATAGATGTATTTATATAGCATTTACTAGACTGAGCTTTGAAAGGTAAATAAAGTAGCGAACCAAGGATATCTGGTGTAAATATAACTAAATGCAGAAATGTAACCCATTTCTATGTATATTTGCGGGTCAAATATATTTATTTTTTTTCATCTTGAAGTACCAATTTTGCCAATATTTTTTTCTTATTCTGGTTTCCTGAGTTGCATCTGAAGGCACCTCTCTCTTTTTTACCTATAAGCATGCTCTGGGTCTCGCTGTCTGCGGCCGAGATCGCGAGATCCTATGTCTGTTTAGATGTTATATATTTCATACCTAGATTTATACCTATCTAATAGTAGTCTTTATATTGATACCTACCATGAAGCTCAACTTAGTATAATAATAGGGTAAGCTTTAAAGTGAAGTATATTTTCCCTTTGTCCCCACTAGAGATACTCCTACCAATAAATTGTGAATTATATTATTGGCCTAAGCAATTGCCCTAAAAAAAAATAAAAAAAAATTCTAGCTTACAATATATAGGTGCATGCCCTTTATGCTCTGCTAATTACCACTTTATAATCATAATCCTGCACGCCTTGAGACATATGTTCTAACTTATGACTCTATTTAGCTCAGTTATGTCTTTACATTCTAGACTCCTATGGTAAATCCACTCCACTGAAAATAAATTTCATTTTTCCCCTATCTAGCAAATATATAGCGCAATAAAATCAAAATCTGAGGTTTTCATTATGAGGTCCATGAGAGGCCTCTTACCTTTGGGGTAACCTTCCGCTATGGTTGTTTAATATTTTTGTTCTGAGGTTCAAGAGTGGTCTCTTAGATAAATAAGAAGGTTCAAAAATTTTATTGGCATTTTTTTGAATTGTTGTTTTATCTCTTTTATCCTTGCAGCAGGTGATTATGTTTCTTGCTCTGCTTAGCGCAACTGAGATCCCGTGTAATGTTTATTAATCTGTAACCTACACATTGTATTCTGTCATAAGCAAATTTAGATTTCTAGTGTATACTGCTGCAATTTTGTGTTTGTATGCCAAATTATTACCTCAATAAAAAATTATTAAAAAAAATAAATAAAAAAATAACACCTGTGATCGCGGAATGAAAAGCTCCGTAACGCAGCCCCATCGATGCCTATGGGAGAAAAAAAAACTAACATAAACCCCACGTCTAAACACCCCTAATCTGCCGCCCCCGACATTGCCGCCACCTACATAATGTTTTTAACCCCTAATCTGCCGCTCCCGATATCGCTGCCACCTAAATAAAGCTATTAACCCCTGATCTGCCTATCCCGATATCGCTGCCACTATACTAAAGTTATTAACCCCTATTCCCCTGCACCCCAACATCGCCCACACTATAATAAATCTATTAACCCCTATTCCGCTGCTCCCTGACAACGCTGCCACTAATTAAAGTTATTAACCTCTAAACCTCTGGCCTCCCACATCACTACCACTAAATAAACCTGTTAACCCCTAAACTGCCAGCCACCCACATCGCAACAACCTAAATTAAACTATATTAACCCCTAAACATTACCCTAACGTAACCCTGACTCTAACCTTAACACCCCCTAACTGTAACGTCATTAAAATAGAGCTAAATTAAAGTTACAATTATTAACTAAATAATACCTATTTAAAACTAAAAACAAACTTACCTGTGAAATAAAACCTAAGCTAGTAGCTAGCTTAGGTTTTATTTTTATTTCACAGGTAATTTTGTATTTATTTTAACTAGGTAGACTAGTTAGTAAATAGTTATTAACTATTTACTAACTACCTAGCTAAAATAAATACAAACTTACCTGTGAAATAAAACCAAAGCTGCCTTATACTAAAACCTAACATTAAAAAAACACTAAAATTACAAAAAAATAAAAAACCTACCATTACAAAAAATAACAAACAAAATTATCCAAAACAATAAAAATTATTCCTATTCTAATACCCTTTAAAAAAAAAAAAACCCTAATCTATAATAAACTACCAAGGGCCCTTAAAAGGGCCTTTTGTGGGCCCTTAAAATGGCCTTTGTAGGGCATTGCCCTAAAGATATCAGCTCTTTTTCTACAAAAGAAAAACAAACACCCTCTAACAGTATACAAACCCCCACCCCCCAAACCCACAAAATAAAAATAAAGTAAAACCTAATCAACCCATTGCCTTGAAAAGTGCATTTGTATGGGCATTGCCCTTAAAAGGGCATTCAGCTCTTTTGCTGCCCATTAAAAAAAATGTCTATTCTAAAAAGAAAAACCCACCCCAAAACAATAAAATTACACAAAATAACAAACACATTTTAAAAAATAATAACAATTATTCCTATTCTAATACCCATTTTAAAAAAACACCCCAAAATAAAAAACTAATCTATAATAAACTACTAAGGGCCTTTTGTAGGGCATTGCCCTAAGTTAAACAGCTCTTTTACCTAAAAAAAAATTACAAAGACCCACTAACATTACAAACCCCCACCCCCCCAAACCCACAAAATAAAAAAAATATTGCCCTGAAAAGGGCATTTGTATGGGCCTTGCCCTTAAAAAGGCATTTAGCTTTTTTGCATTGCCCTGAAAAGTGCATTTTGCTCTTTTACAAAAAGCATACACTAAAAAAAAAAACACCTAAAAAAGTTTAAAAAATCCTAACACTAACCCCCAAAGATCCACTTACAGTTGTTGAAGTCCCGTTTGAAGGATCTTCATCCTGGCGGCTCCATCTTCATCCAGATGGCTACATCTTCATCCAGGCGGCATCTTCTATCTTCATCCCAGCAGCGTCTTCTAGCTTCATCCCGGCGGCGCAGAGCGGGTCCATCCTGAAGACATCCGGTGCGGAGCATCCTCTTCATACGGTCGCCGCCGTATACTGAATCTTCAATGCATGGTACGCGATTCAAAATGGCGTCCCTTGCATTCCTATTGGCTGATTTGATTTTGTAAATTCAAATCAGCTAATAGGATGAGAGCTACTGAAATCCTATTGGCTGTTCAAATCAGTGTGATATAGTTTATTTAATTGGTAGTTAGTATAATTTTAGTTTAATAATTATATTAGTTTAATTGTTAGTTTAAATTTAGTTTTTTTAATTTGACAGGAAAGTTTTAATTTAAGATAGGGAAATTGTAATTTTAATATAAAAGTTAGAGGGGTGTTAGGTTTAGGGGTTACTAGTTTAAATGAGTTTATTGTGATGTGGGGGCTTTCGGTTTAGGGGTTAATAGTTTAATTTACTATATTTCGTTGTGGGGGGCTTGCGGTTTAGGGGTTAATAGGTTTATTATAGTGGCGGCGGTGTAGGGCTTAATAACTTTAGTATAGTGGGGCGATGTGGGCGAACGGCAGATTAGGGGTTAATTATATTTAAATAGTGTTTGCGAAGCAAGAGGGTGGCAGTTTAGGGGTTAATAACTATATTATTGATGTTAGGGAGCGGCGGAATAGGGGTTAATAAATGTTATTAGTGGTGGCAATGTCGGGAGTGGCAGATTAGGGGTTAATAATTTTAATATAGTGTTTGCACGAGAGGGCCTTGGTTTAGGGGTTAATAGGTAGTTTATTGGTGTTAGTGTACTTTTTAACACTTTAGTTATGAGTTTTATGTAACAGTTTTATTGTGTAAAACTCATAACTATTGCTTTTAGATGACAGTACAGATATTGTCGGTATAGGGTATAAAGCAAGTTTTTTAGCCTCACAGTAAAACTCGTAATGGCAGCAGTATGGAAGTCCCATGAAAAAACATAATTTTTACGAGTGCAGGACTGGCGTTGCGTTACAGGCTAAAATACTTGTAATGGCTGCGGTGCTGTTTTAACAATTTTTTTCAGCGTTAAAAGATGATCGCACAACTCGTAATCTACCTGTAAGTGTGGTGTGTTACAGAAGATGCAGTTTATGATAAAGCGCCACTAGGGGACGTAAACCGCGTCAGACGTTTCTTTACATCTAGATGACATCCAGTCTGCCATCTCATGTATTTTAACGTTTTTCAATAAAAGTGGATTTAATTTTTTACAGCACACCAAGTAGTGCCGGTGCTTATTTTTTTTGGTGCATGCTTTGGCAGCGGTTTGATCAGCCGTGCATTGGCACTCCAAACAGGGGGAACGTTTACTTGGATATTTTCATTTTTTGTATTGTGATTATCTGCATACTAGAAAATCCAGGGACCTAACTGTGCAACATTTTACTCATTGACTATTTGATCACTGTAGTAGCCCATTTATATTTGCCCCACATCCACATTGTTCTAAGCAAATGAGATAAGAGACCTTCAAAACAGTATTTCACAAGGCTTACATATCAGTGCAAATTTTGACAACAATATCACTATTTAAATGCTTTTTAAAACATTTAGGGGTTGATCACAATCTATTGTCTTACATTTTTTTTGGCTGTTTGTCAGCCCTAAAAGGGCACTTTTTGTTCCAATGTGACCACAATATCAGATTTTTTACTATTTCCTATAGCTGAAATCACATTTTCAGCTCCACAGGAAAATCTCTATTTTTAACATAGAACCAAACGTTTCTTAACAATCACAATCCATTTTCCAGATATATATTTTCAAAAGTTTTTTTAGACCATTTTTTGACACCTTGGAAGCCCTGAAATCACATTTTGGATATCTTTGCAAGCATTCCAAGACAATTTGGAATCATTCTGTTATGTTGCACATGTCCAATAAAACTCTAAAATGGCCATAGTATACATTGTAGAGGTGTATTAGCATATGTGGTATTGATTCATTAAGACTCTATTCATCACTATTGTATAGTCTGTCTGCCGTAGCCAGGGCATGCATTTACATATGTATTTGTTAATTTACATATGTATATGTATTGTGTATGTGATATCCTATACAGTTAAGGGGAAAATGAGACCAGGACCCTAACATCTAGAAATGATGTGTAGCAATCACTTTCTGTTAATGTTTTTTTATAAGGGCCTGATGTTATAAAGCTCTCAGCTCCTATGAGATTATATAAAATGATCCCCCAGCACAGCGAGATCTCTCACAAGATTATAGACAGGCACATTTTGCAATACTTCTCTAAAGGTTGTTCTCTGCATTTTTGTACGTGTAGGGGAGTCAAGCCCAGGGCAATGTAGCACTGTATGACATGAGAGTTTTGTTACACTTATACTTTGTGCTTTGTATTTTATATTACTTTACATTTCAGATTGGGTCATTTCAGTATTGTTACATTTAAGCTTTGCACTTTCTATTTTGTATGTTATGCAGTTTTATTTAAACGCAACAGTAATTCTACACATTCTGATTATGTTTTTAATGTCTCTTTTACTTTAACAAATTCAGATCATACTTTGTATATTTATGTGTATCTTTTAGAAATTACATTGCACTATTTTTATTTGTTTTATTTTAAAATAAAACTGACAGTTTCAAAAAGTTGGTGGGACAGGGGAGTTCCCAGGGTATGTCTGAACGTCTCTCACAATTCTAATGAAATGTTCTAACAGTTTAGACAATCTGGTCTCACTGAATTATATTGCCAGCTGTATGGAAGTAAAGTTTGCTCAAAATTCACAATACACTTATTTAACTGACAGAAAAGTAATATATACTAAACTAGGGGCAAAATCAAGTTAAAATGTAGTGAAAACATCTCAGTTTAATTTGTATTTAGTGCAAACTGGGCCTTTATATCAGTACCAGGTGTTTTCCTGTTAACGTCTCTTTGCTTGTGAAATTTTGTATCCCAGAGATCCTTGTTACTTTCTATGGAAGGCATCTTTCATCTCTCTGGGACTTGCAGGTTCCGCACTTTTTCTCATATATCTTGTGAAGTCTGCATTATAATTTCTCTCCAAACTAGGGAGTCTTTGATTATCAGGCCCATAGAAAATAATGACAATATCAGTTTTTCAGTTATTTTTTAATAGAAGTACAAAGTGCAATGTGATTTGTAAAAGATACACATAAATATACAAGTATGACCCTAATTTGTTAAAATTACACAGAAACCGTAAAAGCATAATCAGAATACACTGCTGTATACAGAATCTATATGTATTAAAATAGAAAGTGCAAAGTTTAAATGTAATTAATCTTGATCTGAAATGTAAAGTAATATAAAATACAAAGCTCAAAGTATAAATGCAGCAGAACTCTTATGTCATGCAGTGCTATAAAGCACTGGTCTTGTCTCTCCTTAACATACAGAAATGCAGGGAACACCCCTTGGCGAAATATAATTGTGAGGGATCTCGCAGTGCTGGAGAATCATTTTATATCATCTCACCTTAGTGAAGAGCATTATATCATCAGGTCCCAAGCAGGAGAATCTTTTATCATCAGGCCTTAAATCAAATTTACTTTGTTGTGATTGTCACTATCAGTACAGGCATCTTAATAACCAGGATTTCAAACAAGATTTGAGCGATGTGCTCTATCAGTTTTTTTGGAGTGAAAAGCCCACATTTGAAATGACAGGAAAAGAGGGCAAAATAAATAATGAAAGTATATTGCAAAGTTGTTTTATTTTGTATATAAGTATTTACTGTCTTTTAAGAAAAATGGGCCAGATTATGAGTGGAGCTCAAACGTTTGCTTGTGAGCAATAAGGGATTTATCACAGGTGTTTGTGCATGGCGGGTTTACCACTGGTATTATGAGTTGAAAGTAAACATCATCTCTTGAGCGCAATCGCTATTTACGCTAGAATGATTACTGCAACTTCAGAGCTCTGTTTAACTGTTTTGCGAAACAAAAAGTTACACAAAACACATCAAAAATACATTACAAATTACAGTTACACTTCTAATAACACTATGTAATACATTTTATTTAAAAAAAAAAATATTGCACACAAAAGTTAAAAGGGCTCAAAGATATGAGATCTCGGGTGAACAAAAGGCAGCCAAAGGGCTTTAACATAGATACAGTATACATATCTAATTATGTATATTTATGTATGTGTATATATATTTGAAAAAGCGCCAACCGGCGTGAAACGCGTCAGATGACGTCATTACCTCCCTGTCTGTCTTCAACACCGTGAGTGACTGCGTGTACCGCAGCTCCTGTGTGAACCTTTTATTTTCAATAAATATCCTATGTGAATCTTATCAAAGTGCAGTGTGCATAGTGTCTATACCTGATAACACAAACTTTGTTTGGAAATGTTTGCTCTAGTACATGAGCTTTAAACGACTCATTTTCTCTGGGATTCCGGAATCCTCTTTGTTATTTATTTTCAGCAGCTCTGTGTGTGCTGACTTTATGCTGTGTGGACGACGGCTCTTGGTCTCCCAGGAATATTGTGTTTCTCTATCCGTATAACCTTACTACCTTTGTCTCCCTACATACATAAATACATATGTATTTATATGTGTATATATGTTTTGACAGATATACAGTATATACACATATAAACACATAAATACATATGTACACATATATATATATATATATATATATATATATATGTGTGTGTGTGTGCCCTTTGCAGTTAAAGTGATGGTAAATCCAAGTGTATAACAAATGCTACGAATAAATATTAGCTTCAGTCATTATTTACTAAAAAAAAGTGTTAATTTCACTCTATTTGTGCTGAAACTATATATCGATAACTTGGCACCTCCGGCTGCCCATGGTTTAAAGCTCTTTTCCAATGGGGTGATGTTTCCACCTCTAAACCAATATCTGTGCGTGGATGCAGAACACTGTCAGTTGATACCCACGGCTATTGGTTTAAAGTTGAATTGTCACCTCATTGAAGAAGAGCACTGTGCTGTGGGCTAACCCGACACACGCCGAACTTACAATATTGTGAGAGCGATAACCTATTCACCCATAGAAGTCAATAGAGCAAAAAAAAGTTGGGGGGAAAGACGTAAAAAAAAAAACACCCTACTGGCGCGCAAACATGATTACATATTATAATGTACGCTCACCTGACATGAAAAACATAGCAGAATATGTTCTATTTATTCATAAGTATGTATGTATGTATATATATAGGCTTACCAGAAGTCCCACTTTTACTGGGATTGTCCCGGTTTGGAGGCGCTGTCCCAGTGTCCCACCCAGTTGTTCATTCTGTCCCAGTAGGGTTGCCACCTCCAGGTTTCAAATCATGATTATTATCAAATATGACTGGACTGTGGCTCTCCAGCATAGTTGGATGCTGGTGCTTTATTACATACAGCCCTGCTTAGCTTAACGTTCGTGTCCTTCAAAGTTTACATTTAGTAATACAGGCTGAGTGAACAGCATAGGGTTTTTTAATTTTTGTAGTACTACTTGGTTTATTTTTCTAAGAATTTAACACCCCCGACCCCTGGTGACATTGCCGGTAATACACCTTTAGGGGAATCATGTGAGTATGACTAGGAAGTACAGACAGGCAGGATTTTTGGCCTGGATCTTGCTTTACTGCATGCAGGATAGCATTTTGGCTATAATCGTCCTGCATTATGGTATAGAGTAGCCTCTTAAACAGCTTTAGCAGGTACTTACGTGTTTCTTTTTTACTTTTATTCAGTGTTGTATTTATGCCTTATCAGTATTTGGCTCTGTTCCTTAATTAGACACATAAAACACATATTACACTGCAGATATTAAATTGTGAAATTGATAATTATGAAAGTGATAATTATGCTTATGTTTGGCATTATTTAGCATCTGAGATTTAGATTAATGATTTATTTGCCATGACAAAGTAATGGTGCCTTTTTCACTAGGGGTAGTGTTATGGTCTATTTAAACTGTGTGATTCACTTGTTTGACTGAGGAAGGGTAGAGTATCCACGAAACATTACACACATAAAAGCTACTACTTTAAAAGGACCGGTAATTGCCACGCCCCCTTGACCACGCTCCTGACCACACCCCCACTGGCACCGCACCAGGTGGTCCCAGTTTCACCTCTAAAAATTATGGTAAGCCTATATATATATATATATATATATATATATAATATCATATTTTAGTACAATATATATCTATCTATCTATATATATATATATATATATATATATATATATATATAGGAATATATATTTAGAAATGCTTAGAACATATTCTGCTATGTGCAGAACTCTGGAATGTGAAATATTTACAGTAAATACATAGTTAAAACCTTTATTAAATATGAATATTGCATAAACATGATTTACATGTTTTCATCTACTTAAAGGGACATTACAGCCAAATTGGAATCCACATGGATGCATTTTACTTTTGAATATAATCATTTTTGTAATATACATGTATTAGCAAAATGATTCTTATAAAAGTAATAGCTGTTTCAAAAGTGTATTTAAGTATGCACCAGCATTTTAAACAAAGCACTTGCTCAGAGAGCCTAAGATGCATTTGTTAATCGCTGACATGATACAAACCCCACTGGTGATCTGAGCAGCTGTAGTATTTAACATCACTGAGAATATCTAGCTCTGCTTCCCATGCAGGTGCAGAGTAAAATGTTAGCACTAAAACAGTGATAACTTTTACTAGAAGCATTTTTGCCAGTACATGTATATTGCAAATATTTTTATATTCAAAGTAATTAATCTATGTGCATTTACATTTTGACCAGGATGTCCCTTTAACTGCAAAGGGCTCCAATGCACTTATGTATATGTCTATATATGTGTACATATGTATTTATGTGTAAATGCATATATACACATATATAGATATATAAATATATGTACATACATATACATCTTTAGACATGTATATGTATGTATCGCTATGTAAAAGCCCTTTGCCTGTTTTTTTCCCCAACACTTGAGACCTCATATCTTAAAGGGACAGTCAACACTTACTTTAACATGTTTTTATATTGAAAATAACAAAACGGAGGTCCGCCTACACTATACCCCTCCTGCCTTGCCGCCTTGCTTCTGTCCTAATCAGCGGCGCTAACTACTCTAATACCCGGTAAATATGGATGCCGGACTCCCCCCACCATTACGTAGCTGCCTTCTTCTTCAACTGATAAGCAAATCAGAATCCAGTCCTCGGACTGAAATTGCACGCGCTTGCAATTTCTGTCCGATGCCTGGATTCTGATTTGCTTATCAGTTGAAGAAGAAGGCAGCTACGTAATGGTGGGGGGAGTCCGGCATCCATATTTACTGGGTATTAGAGTAGTTAGCGCCGCTGATTAGGACAGAAGCAAGGCGGCAAGGCAGGAGGGGTATAGTGTAGGCGGACCTCCGTTTTGTTATTTTCAATATAAAAACATGTTAAAGTAAGTGTTGACTGTCCCTTTAAACCCTTTTATTTTTTGTGTGCAATATTTTTCTTTTAAAAGTGAAGGTCAATTTTGATGAATTAGTGCCCGGTTTTTAATAATCCTAATAAAAACAAGGGCACTTTAATTCATAAAAATTGACATTTCACTGGTTTTCTTCAAAAACTTACCTTTTCATTCTGGCAGCCACTCCAGCGATTCCCATGCCCGTCGGAAGCCTCTGCAATCATCAGAAATGACGAATCTGGCTTCCTGCAATCACAACTTCCCCCCTGGGGGAATCTTGGCCTGATGCAACGCCGTGATTTGAGGAAGCCGGATTCGTCATTTTAGACCCACAAAGATGGCTTGCGACGGGCGGAGGAAGTGCTGGAGCAGCTGCCAGAATGAAAAGGTACATTTTTTAAGAAAACGAGTGAAATGTCAATTTTGATTAATTAAAGTGCCCTTGTTTTTAATAGGATTATTAAAAACTGGGCATTAAAGGGACATAATACTCATATGCTAAATCACTTGAAACTGATGCAGTATAACTGTAAAAAGCTGACAGGAAAATATCACCTGAGCATCTCTATGTAAAAAAGGAAGATATTTTACCTCACAATTTCCTCAGCTCAGCAGAGTAAGTTCTGTGTAAAAAGTTATACTCAGCTGCTCCCAGCTGCAGGTAAAAAAATTAAAAAAAAATGAAGAAATGAACAGCAGCCAATCAGCATCAGCAGTGCTGAGGTCATGAACTCTTACTGTGATCTCATGAGACTTGACTTAACTCTCATGAGATTTCATAGTAAGCTTCCTTTACCTGATTTGGGAAATAATATGAGAGTGCACGATGCTAGTCCCTTCAGATGTCCCAGGACAGACACACTAATATGCTGCTTATAAATCCTTTACAATGGGAGGTGGCTACTGAGGAACTTTTGAGGTAAAATATCTTTCTTTTTTACATAGAGATGTTCAAGTGATATTTTCTAATCAGCTTTTTACAGCTATGCTGCATCACTTTCAAGTGTTTAAACATTTGGGTATTATGGCCCTTTAATATCTTCAAAATTGACCTTCACTTTAATAATTTTTATTAGATGGTGTTATTATGAGTCTAAGTGTACTTTGTAATGTAATTTTGATGTGTTTTGTATAGCTCTGATGTTGCGCTAACTTGACTCACGCTAACTTAAATTGCGCTCAAGCAATCGCTTGACACCAATGCACACAAACACTCGCGATAAACCCGTATTCACTCACGCGCAACAGTTAGCACGCCACTCGTAATCTAGCCCTTATTTGGTGAAGTAATTGAGGGATTCTACAAGATATTAGAATAACAATGTAAATTTTGCACATATTTTGCTACATTTTCCCCTCAAAATTCAAGCCCATAGTCCAGTCCAGAAAATGGTTTGCATGTGTTTTCCTACATTTTTATCTAATTCAAGTTTCTAGTTGTTTGCAAGTATTGAAGTATGTAAATGAATTAATTAATTTACGGCTAGATTACGAGTTTTGCAGTAAGAGCTGCTTGGTAATAACTTGCAAGTTATTGCACCGCTAACTTCCCTACAGTGCTGGTATTACAGGTTTACAAAAACCCGGCGTTATCAGGCAAGAAGTGAGCGTAAAGCAAAATTGAGCTTCATACCGCACTCCAATACCAGCACTGCTGAAAGCCGCGGTGAGCTGGTTTTTACGTGCCTGTGTACGATTTCCCCATAGACATCAATGGGGAGAGCCGGCTGAAAAAAAAAGTCTAACACCTGCAATAAAGGAGCGTAAAGCTCAGTAACGCAGCCCCATTGATTCCTATGGGGAAACTAAAGTTATGTTTACACTGTTTGAATGGGTTTTACAAGTTTATTTGCAGTTTTGCATGAAAACTTATTTTAGCAATTTTTGGGCTCCTTTCCAACTAATTCGAATTTATCATGAGAAAATGTGAGATTCAACTTGGGTAGTAAATAGTTTCTATTGGTATGACACTCCATTGCATTGAAATTCAACTATCAAACGGCTAGATTAAGAGTTTTGCGGTATGGGTGAAAAAGCAGCATTAAGGCTCTTTTTCACTACCGCTGGTATTATGAGTCTTGCAGGTTTAGCTGTACCGCACACTTTTTTGGCCTTAACGAAACATAATTACCGCAGCTTTCAAAAAGTATTTTTTTAATGGGACTTCCTTTGCGCCGGTATTACGAGTCTGCCTGGGAGGCCAAAAAGTGAGCAGTACACCCTATACCATCAAGATCCATACCGTAAACTGAAAGTCAGTAGTTATGGGTTTTACGCTACAAAGCTGTAACATAAAACTCATAACTAAAGTGCTAAAAAGTACACTAACACCCATAAACTACCTATTAATCCCTAAACTGAGGCCCTCCCGCATCGCAAACACTAAAATAAAATTATTAACCCCTAATCAGCCGCTCCGGACATCGCCGCCACTAGAATAAACATATTAACCCCTAAACCGCCGTACTCCCGCATCGTAAACACTAGTTAAATATTATTAACCCCTAATCTGCTGTCCCTAACATTGCCGCAACCTACATTACAGTTATTAACCCCTAATCTGCCGCCCCCAACGTCGCCGCCACTATACTAAAGTTATTAACCCCTAAACCTAAAATATACTTCCATTAGCAAAAATGCTTCTAGTAATAGTTATTCCTGTTTTTTCTGTGGCATATGCACATATCCTGTGAGGACCCGTGCACCAGTATTAAAACAACATGCATGCTCATGGGGGCTGTGGTGTGCAGTGCTTCTGAAGACATAGTTTGTGTCATACAAGCTACTGCTCTCTGAGTAGTTGTGGTGGATATTGGTGCACAGGCCCTCACAGGATATGTCCGTATGCCACAGAAAAACAGTAATAACTTTTACTAGTAGCATGTTTGATAATGTAAGTATATTGCAAAAATGCTTCTGTTTCAAATTGAAATACACCCATTCACATTTCATTGTTGACCTTTCTATCCCTTCAAATTGTTATACATTTCTTATTACATTTGTATATCAAAAGTTACATATTTTCACAAATATTTTATTATGATTGAATAAAATGTGCACCTATGAATGAGATGATGCCATCCAGTTATACTATTACCATACAATGTGTGATTATGTTTTAAGCAATATCATGAACAGTCAGGACTGAATAATGGCATGTGATGTCATATATTATATAAATAGTGATGTCACAAAAAACAGTCAAAATTAAAATTTAATGATTCAGATTGAGCACACAATTATAAGCAACTTTGAATTTTACTTCCATTATTTAAATGTGCAGCTCCTAGTGAGCATGTGCAAGAGTTCACACACACACACACACACACACACACACACACACATATATATATATATATATATATATATATATATATATGCATTTTGTGATTGGCTGATGGCTGTCACATGATGCAGGGGGCAGAAGAATTGAACTTTGAAATTTGTTCCAAAAAAAGTCTACTCCCTTCAAGTGTTTTTGCATTTTTTTAAAAAAATATTATGCATTTGTTGATTATAAAATTCTACTGTTTTTGATGGTCCTTTAAATTAGCAAAAGTTTGTATATATATTATTAGTATGCAACATAAGTATAAGTACTGATTAACATGCACTATGTATACTACAGTAAAAAAGACTAATACATTTAACTAGTTCTAATTTAAAGGGACATGAGTATTTTCTTAGATACTATAGCTATACTAAGGCTGAACGAGGCTTGAAATTTTCCATTATTCCAGACTGTCCGTTACTGTCCTAGATTGATGACCCATTTGCAGTGTAAGAAAACAAACATGATTATTTTGGATCCTGAAAGTGTCAAATTAATTTCTACCAATTGTCTGTGAAATTGTTGCCAAAGTCTACATTGGGATACACAGAAATAACTTAGTTGTAGAAACCCTGCTGACATAGTAAAATAAGCTTTACTATCCAGTCAGGCATTTAATGTGGATGTTAAATCATTTGTGATTACTAATGTCTAAGTAGTTTATCACTGCCAAGCTCTCATTTTCCATGAGAGCAAATCTAATTGATTTAAATGGTCTGTTTTGCCTTACTGCACGAATGATCACTTCGTAAGTGGTCTTTAGGATTATTTTAATTGCCAAGGATGTTTTTTTTTTCTCTAAGAATTTCTTTTGTGCCCAGAGCAGAACAAATTATTATTGCAATCTAGAAATACACAAACATTGTTTTTCTCCATATAATGTGGGTTCTGTTATGCCAACCACTCTCTTGTGTTTTGGGGGGCCCCAGCCTTAATTTATGCAAAATTAATTGATATATCTTTTATAATTGATGTTCTGTAAAATTAATGAGTAATTTATGTAATTAGTCAATTAAGGATAATTCTAGCATATGTTCAATATGCCCAGAAGGTGTGCTTTACAAGTAGTTATTTGTCCAGGAGTTTGATGCTGAGAAAACCTCCTAATTAATTTTTTATGCATATCAGCTTAGTATCTATTTAACAGCTCCCTTTGTGCGAGCAGATTTAATATTTATCTTTCCAGCATATTTGGAAGGGTGTACATTGGAATAGCCTTGTGGTGCCTTTATAAAGACCTTTACGTAAACATAATTTTCCTTAAATCAAAAAGCCATTTCATAAATGAACTTTTAATTTGTAAGCTTTGATGATTAACACAATGGATGTTTTCACTTTGATTGAGAATACTGATGGACCATGTTGTATATTAACTTTTCTCTTCAATGACCCTTTATTGTATTTTGTAAATGTATGGGGTGTTGGTTGTATAGGGAAATAGAACTGTTGGTTAATTAATTGACACTGTTTTGAATATTCATATCCAATATAACCAGTGTGCTCTTAATTACATTGTTGGACTTTTCTCCTAGGAAGTTAAATCACCAAAGACTTAATTAATGTAATGTATTCCAGAACTCGCTGGCTGAAAGGAAAGACAGTTGCTGTCAGGAGTTGCACCATGGCACCTGGCTGCTGATCAACACAAGCTTTTTGTGATTACTCTTTACTGGAAAAAAAAAAAAAATAGAAAGAAAAACTTTTAACATTACATGCTGAAGTTTATTTAAGCAGAGAGAAAAAAAAGGCCAGTGAATCAGACACTTTGCTCTTTTAAATATTTGGATTTTTTATTTTATATTTCACATTTATTGTTCTGCATTTGTATGAGAAACATATTTATCTAAGGTATAGAGCATTAGAGATGTATGATGTGGGCACAAATAAAATAATAAAAAAAGTTACAGTTTTGTTTTTTATACAGTATTCTCCAACTTTTCAAATCCTCAATGAGAACTGCTCTCAAAGTCTAACAGATACACGTTTGACAAGATTTTTCTACTAAGGAAGATTTTTTTTTTAAGGATACATTTTATTTTCACACAGTTTAGCCTGACCCTGAATTTACAAATACTTTGCACCTAAACCACTGATAATTTATCCTGAGCCTCCCTTTAGTGCAAAATAATTATTATATCAACAAAGTAAAACTGAAACTGGAAGAAAAATGCTTCCTAAGTGTTCATAATAACAAATAGTATAAATGATAATACAGATAATGAGCTGCTGCCCACAAAGCAATGCATAACGCAACTTATCAATACAATTGGATGTCAAATGTATGCACATGTACTACAGTTTACAATTAAAGAACACAAAGTGCACACTGTTACTTTATTAGATAGCCCCTTAAAGGGACATTAAAGCCTTGAGATTTTTATACAAATGGTTCAGTAATGCGTAGTAAACACGTTTGCAATAAGGTTTTATAATATATGTTATCTACTTTTTATGGAAATTAGGTCTGAAAAAATGTGGCTTTTCAAATTCTCCAAACTAAAAAAGCACGATGCAGACTCATGAGAGCTAACCCTGCTACATTTTCCCTAACTGCCTTTAATAAATAAGTACTGCAAAATAATGTACTTCATACTAACAATATAACTATAGTTAACCTTGTTCTCTACAGACACAAGCCAAGATTGGCTCTAATTGAGGCAAAACAATTTCTTTAAAAATTTTAGACTTGGCTAATATATTTAAGGTGTTTACTGTCCCTTTAAACGTTGTGTTACTTCTGCCACTTCAGACATTGGTGCATGTTCTTTTGTGCTTTCAAACTGGTTATGTTTTAAGTATTTGACTATAAGGTTAATATGGAATAGAAACACAAATATTTTGGATCAGGTAATTCTACATAAATACAAAACAAAATTTTAAACTTTCTCTCAGAAAAAAGGAAAAGTTTAAAAAAATAGGGCACTATGTATGATATATATTATAATTCACTATGGCAAAATCTGTTCATATGATGTATACACACACACACACACACACACATATATATATATATATATATATATATATATATATATATATATATATATATATATATATACCATAAAAAGAAGAAATAACTAGATACAACTATTTACTGTATGCATCATAATAAGACAAGGATTACAGCACTTTTTAAAATAATATATTTAATGCAAAGATCAAGATTAGATGCAATACACGCCATGTGTGTCATGAAATTGTTGCAACATACGAGAGAAGGCTAAGACTCTCCCACTAAAAATAAAGTATACACTTAAAGGGACAGTGAAGTAAAAAAAAAACTTTCATGATTTAAATAGGGAATGTAATTTTAAACAACTTTCCAATTTACTTTTATTACCAATTTGCTTTGTTCTCTTGGTATTCTTAGTTGAAAGCTAAACCTATGAGGTTCATATGCTAGTTTCTTAGACCTTGAAGGCTGCCTCTAATCTGAAAGCATTTTGATAGTTTTTCACTACTAGAGGGCGTTAGTTCATGTGTTTCACATAGATAACATTGAGCTCAGGAACGTGAAGCTCCTAGGAGCCAGCACTGATTGGCTAAAAATGCATGTCTGTCAAAAGAACTGAAATAAGCGGGCAGTTTGCAGAGGCTTAGATACAAGTTAATCACAGAGGTAAAAAGTATATTAATGTGTTGGTTATGCAAAACTGGGGAATGGGTAATAAAGGGATTATCTACATTTTTAAACAACAAAAATTCTGGTGTTTACTGTCCCTTTAATACTATATACATCAATTATAAAGAATGGAAATCTAAAATATAGAAATCCATTCTAACTGACCGGTCACGTCAATACAGGACACCAGAAGATGAGAAAATGCATGCGCTGTAGATGACAACAGTATGTGTATCATATAGGAGATCAGCTACACCCCATCTGTTAGTGAAAGTTTTCCAAGTTTAAGAAGTTTAACAAGTTCAGACAACGTGCTATCATAAAAGATTGGTTAGTGAGAACCACAACTCAATCCTAACAACTTTCACAGTCACCATTTGCCTCGTTTGGAGGAGCCAAATTGGGCTTCAGTCCACAGACAACTAGGCTAACCACTGTCATAACTTTATTATAAAGTAAAGGGTTTTGCAGTTGTTATCTGATTACACCAATTAGGGATATATATGTAGCAGGGTTACCTTGAAAAATCAGCAGGGTGCATTTAAAGTTCTAAGAATTAGAAATTGCTCAATTTTCAGAGCTAAATTACATGAAAAGGGACAAAATAAATAATGAAAACATATTGTTTACTGTCTCTTTTAAATGAAAACTAAAACCACATACTCCTAAAAGCTCTATCAGCTAAAATATAAGCGTTAATTTGTTTCTCAATGCTATCTAAATATTCTAAGAATTGACCTCTTATTTTATTTTTTCCAATCCTTACTGGTTAATCAGGTTAACCAATTGGGATTCTGGATGAGATTGCTAACTATCAGAACTCTGATTGCCTACTCAATTCTGATAGCAAATATCTCCATCCAGAATCTTGATTTATTAACCTGGTAAGGATTTTATTTAATGTTTAAATAATGGTAGGGCCCACTAAGAAGAACTAAAACATATCAAGCCAGATAACATGCTACTGTATGCTTCTTCAAGTTGACTCTAGGCAAATGATTTTGCTTTAATTTTGGAAATATTTAGGATTGGAAGATTTCTCTAGGAGCATTACAGAGTATAGGTTATGAATGGGACATATTCAGATGGTAATTATAATAGGCAAAATCATGTAATGGGGGGGGGGGGTTCTTGAAAGTGGTTTGTTTAGGGTTTGTTTAAAGGAAACTATGTAGGTATAAAGATGTTGAGTTCCAGGTCAGAGATTATGTTTCCAGAAGCAGGATAACATGTAGGATTATAGCTATGTACGTCTGGGTCAGACATATTTATTTCCAGTGGCTTATTTGCAGACATTATATTTATTTACATAGCTAAATGATTGGTGTGTATTAGAGCTCATGGAGAAGAAACAGAAGCCTCAATCAAAGATTTCAACTAGCCAATTGGATTATCATATGACCACCGCAATGAGGCACTCTGGAGATCATAAAGACTGCAATATTAATAAGAAGATCTCTGAAGATCAATGGTATGTGTTAGATAAGATTATAAGTAAGATTATATATATATATGTTAGCTAGTTTTTACAATAGTTTATTGTCTTATATACAAGAGGGTGGGGGTGAGTTAATATATATATATTTGGTCTGAGGCACTGACACCATTAATGCATTACTGCTCCTTCAACAAAGGGTATACAAAAAAAATGAAATAAATATGATAATAGAAGTAAATTGGAAAGTTGATTAAAATGTCATGCTCTGTCTCAATCATGAAAGAAAACTTTGGGTTTCATGTCCCTTTAAAGGATGGTGGAGGTGTCAATAAAAATAATGTGCTACCAAAATAAAAAATAAAAATAATCTGCTACCAAAAGTTATATAATATTGTCTTATAGATAGGGTGACCATATTGCCGCTTTAAAAAGGGACACATATGAAACATACATATGTCAGTGTTCTTATACAAAACATTTCTTTAAACAGTCCTGAAAACAGCCCTGACATATGCATTTTTCATAGGCGTCCCTTTTTAAAGCGGCAATATGGTCACCCTACTTATAGATATCTTTTCACAGGCACACACATCTCAAAATTATATTTTTATGAACTTCTATGCATTACCAAAAATGTAATCGGTATAAAATCTAAGCAGACTTTTGACAAAAAGCAGTAGTAATCATATAACCGCAGTCCACGAAAAATAGAATAAAATTAACCATTATTATAAATCCAGTGCGACATAGAAAAGGGGACTGTTTGGGCCATCAACATTAACCATGCCATTATCCATATGCATTTATGATTACCACGTGAGCAAGCATGACTATCAGATGTAGATCAATATCGCGCAGTAGAACAATGGCCATCAAACTTTAAAACTAAGTAGAAAATCTAAATGTTAGTGAAACACTACATACATTATTTCCAGAAATACATCACAAAACTAATACCATGATTCAGATGTATGTAGTTGTAGAGAACTGCACCTAGATTTATATATATACAGGCTACAGTATAAAAGACCCCCTAACTGGATCTTGGATTCAAAGTACCGAAAAAGGGAATAGGAGCGCCAAAGTTGGCTAAAGTATATATAAAACAGGATAGATCAGGAACAAAGCTGACTGAAAAGGAGGGTGATATTGACAATGGTATATCTAATAATGTATAATATATAATATAACACCTACAGTTGGTCTTTCTATATAGGCAAATAAGTATAGAAACTAGTAGTTTCAAAAATGCTTAAAACAATTTATATAAAAAACTTATATACATTTTTTTTTATTAAAAAAAATTATTATAAAAAAGAGTGACTCAGGATTGGTCGCTCTCACATATATATTAAGTCAGGTCAAAAACTGTTCAGATAAAATACAATACAATCGGATTCAATGTTATAGAAATACATATAATACAATTGGTATACAATATAATAGATATAAAGTGCAAAAAATGAATACACTGATAGAAGAGATAATCTCAGAAGATCAAAATAGGGCAATGCCTGGATAGATTTCTGGTAAGGATACCAGTTGGTCACCTATGCAAACGTGTACACGTGCAATAAAAGGTGGTAAACTGTGGAAAATACAGTCAAAAAATGCAAAAGATGTCTGAAAAAGGCCCTATATAAGGGCTGAAATGCGTTGACCAGTATCCCCACAAGGATTTGTGAGGCTTTCTATTTCTCTCAGGATCGTTTATTTGGGTGAGTGCAACAACAATAGCCTCTGCCTATAAACGGCATTTTGTACACTGTTTTTTCTTTTTTCTATCTTTTTTAGGATTGTATTGTTTATTACTAGTTATTATCCCAGCAGCGGGACTTCTTGGATATCGAGTTTGGACACAGGAATCACTACTAATAGTATACACACTTATTTGGACACTTGGATTATATCATCAGCACTATAATACCACTGGACACATACGCATATTTATATATTTTTGGGGTATTATATACATGTTGTCATTGGAATTATACCTTTGGATTTTTTCTTAATTTTGATTTGGACACTTCAATATAATTTTTTTTTTCACATTCTTTTTCACATATATTTTTCACATATTTTTCACGTTATGATTTTTAAATTTACATTTTTTATTTATATATATATATATATATATATATATATATATATATATATAGCATCTTTTGCATTTTTGGGCCATATTTTTACTGTATTTTCCACAGTTTACCACCTTTTATTGCACGTGTACATGTTTGCATAGGTAACCAACCGGTATCCTTACCGGAGATCTATCCAGACATTGCACTATTTTGATCTTCTGAGATTATCTCTTCTATTGTATTAATATTTTGCACTTTATATCTATTACATTGTATACCAATTGTATTATATGTATTTTTATAACATTGAATCTGATTGTATTGTATCTGAACAGTTTTTGACTTGACTTAAAATATATGTGAGAGCGACCAATCCTGAGTCACTCATGTTGTTAATATAAATAAATTGATTTATGCATTTTTTAAACTATCAGTTTCTATACATATTTGCCTATATAGAAAGACCAACCGTAGGTGTTATATTATATATTATACATTATTAGATATACCATTGTCAATATTACCTTTCTTTTCAGTCAGCTTTGTTCCTGATTTACGCTATCCTGTTTTATATATACTTTAAGGTGAGTGCAAAAATATAGCGCTAATAGCTAAAGTAGACCTAGGCCACTCTAAGACAGTCCCCCCAGGATTGTCACAAGTAGAACAAGATAGAAAGAATAAGAGGGCGCTAAAGTTAAGATCCCACCACACTTAGTCAAAAATAGTATAGACAACAGAAGGCAAATTAATAACTTTACTTCACAATATTTAAAATACAGTTTATACAACAAATGGAAATATAGATGAGAATTGATGTGTTAAAAGGGACGTCTCCCTTAATAAAAATAAAAATAAACTGGATTACCACCTTTAAGAAGATAAAAAATATATACTGGCCCTGTTCATGATCAATAATTGTGTAAAGGGATCCCTTTACACAATTATTGATCATGAACAGGGCCTTAAGGTCATCGAAAACACCCTTTAATTAGATAAAGACATAGATATACATCTTAGACAGTTTATTTTAAAGGGAATAAAATTTATACTAGAAAACAATTATTTTGAGTTCAATGGAAAATATTATCTTCAATTAGAGGGTACCGCGATGGGCACGAGGTTCGCGCCAAGTTATGCTAATATATTCATGGGAGACTTGGAGGATAATTTCCTTAGGTCACATGAATTTGGCGCAGACCTCGTGCTCTTCAAGAGGTATATAGATGATATACTAATTATATGGAAAGGTTCTGAGGAAAACCTAAAATTGTTCTTCCAAGCAATGAATAATAATGATAAAGGTCTCCATTTCACCTATCATTACAGTAACACTTCCATCTCCTTTCTGGATTTAGAAATATTTGCAGATGAGAGTAGTCTAGCTACCAGAACGTTCTTTAAACAAGTAGACTGTAATGGGTACGTACACAAAAAGAGTTGCCACCATGAGAGATGGAAAGGCAATATACCTATAGGCCAGTACCTTAGAATTAAGAAAAATTGTTCAAGGCTTATAGACTTTGAAACCCAAGTAAATGTTCTCCAACAAAGATTCTATGAAAGAGGTTACAGTGAACAAGAACTAGAAGGAGCTATGACAAGAGCTAAGACTACTGAACGAAGTTCTCTCTTACAATATAAAGAGAAAAGTACATTGGACATAAGAGATAATAAAAATGAATATGATGTAGCACTAATAACAAACTATAACGATGACCACCAAGCATTACGGAAAATAATTACAAAACACTGGCATATAGTCAAAAAAGATCCCTTGATAGGAGACCTCTTAGCATATAAACCGAAAATCATCTTTAGAAAAGCTAGAAATCTAAAACAAATCCTTGCTCCTAGTGTTTTACAAAAAGATAACACCACTATGGTAGATCAAGATCTTAGAGGGAATAATTTGAAAGGTTTTTTCCCCTGTATTTCCTGTAGGGCTTGTAAATATAGTAGCAAAATCAGTTCCATCCAGATAACAGGCACAAATGAAAATTTTAAAATTAAAGACACAATAAGATGTTCAAATAAGGGCATTATATATCTTTTAAAATGTTCATGTGATCTATTTTACATCGGAGAAACAACTAGACTTCTACGTGACAGGATCAGAGAACATCTCTGTAATATTGAAAAGGGGAATCTAGACACTTACCTATACAAATACTTCAGAGAGATACATAAAAATAAATTACAGCATTTAAAATTTTGGGGAATATGTAAGGTCAGAGGTGACTGGAGAGGGGGTGATTTTGAAGGTAAGCTACTAAAAAAAGAAGCTGAACTAATCTATAAATTTGATACCCTCTTCCCGAGGCCTTAACTCAGAAATAGACCTGTCCCCCTTTCTAGGAGTTAAAATTTAATTAACTCTTAATGTCTTTCAAATAGAAAAATATAAGATGAACTATTTTAAACTCTTTAAAACATTTTTACCCTAGTTTTATGATACATTGAATAATGATTATAAGTTGATATATTAAAATTTTAAATCAATTTAAATTTAACACAATAGATAAAAAAAAATTATGTATTCACGACAATATCCTTAGAAGAATTTTAGGAACACATTAGAAAAGTCTACGATCCTGACTTGTCTATGAGATTGTAGACCGATTTATTTAAGAATCCCTTTTCTAATTAGTGACAGTGCTGAATAAAACTGAAAAAAATTAAAATTAATTTTTCTATTATTATTATTAATTTTTCTATTATTATTATTATTTTTTTCTATTTCCTATCCTTTATATTTCTTATCCTTTATATTCATGACATATGAGATAATGAATTTTTAGAATTAATGAATTATATAACCTCTATTTAATTCTATCAACGGATCAATTGTTTGTTTGATTTGATATACCACACAATTCAAATTAAAAATCCTTTTGTCCAATATGGAAGACCACCTCTGGTTTTATCACCTTTATTTTTAATATTTTTTATATGTTCATGTTGAGCGCAATAAATTCTTTATCTAACAAAAACACACTACTATAAGACTCAACACTATTTTTTGGGAAAGTAAATATGATCTCCTGATCCAAGCTAAACATACCACCTTAAGTAAAACTACTAGGAATTTGGATCGAATTCCACCTTTTATTGGAAAGCATCACACCAATCAGCACACTCCGATGAATATTTAAACCCTGTCCCGGGAACACACCGGCATCTTGAAAAAGCCCTGTTAACGGGTGAAATGCGTAGATTGATTTCCAGTTGTTCCCTGCAAAGGACTTTATTTTATCTCTTATCTAGGTACCTAGTTCAAGAATATCCAACCCGCGCGTGTTCCACGCTAAGTGCGGGCCTGCGGATTTCACCTCTTGCCTTCGGAATCAAAAACCAAGCACACAAGGAATCGGAGTGACAAGCAGTTTCCATACACGCTGACCGGGTTCAGCCCACGCAAGTAAAGAGCAACACAGCATTGGAGGATACCGCTTACCTGGACATATATCTGACAGTGTGAGTCTAATAAGATCGTATTAATCACTTTGAACTATTAAGTGTGAGCACAATCAATCTTGACTCTAAGGTGTGTATTATGACTGTTTGAACCACATCATAGGGAGTCACACAAGGAATAAGAATACAATTTCTCTATGTTATAACCATCTGATGGACAGTAACACGTTTTTTCCTTGATCAGCCTATATAAGGAACATTGTTTCAAAAGTGTAGCTACTCACTAAAGTGTAGCCAATTTCGCTGGATAACTAACGCTCATGAATATATGAACATATTTTATCAAGCTCCAGTATATATTTTTTATCTTCTTAAAGGTGGTAATCCAGTTTATTTTTATTTTTATTAAGGGAGACGTCCCTTTTTACACATCAATTCTCATCTATATTTCCATTTGTTGTATAAACTGTATTTTAAATATTGTGAAGTAAAGTTATTAATTTGCCTTCTGTTGTCTATACTATTTTTGACTAAGTGTGGTGGGATCTTAGCTTTAGCGCCCTCTTATTCTTTCTATCTTATATATACTTTAGCCAACTTTGGCGCTCCTATTCCCTTTTTAATACCACGATTCAATAAATATTTATTAATAACTGTATAATGCAAATTCCTATGCTAAAGAAGTCTGCAGAGGGCGCAAATATAACTAATTTGTTTATATAAGTGCTGATTGTTTATCATATAAAAAAAATATTTTTGAGTGAAACTGAGGTTTCAATTGTGTGTTTTCCTTTAAATGAATATAAAATTGCTGTGTGCAATGTTTTTCACTTAGTGCATTCAATGTTTAGTGTGAACCCAAATATTTGGATATCACTATATACATATTTGTAAATAGAAAAAGGGATTAAATTGTGTTCCAGTTAAATAAAAATAAAAAATGAAAATAAAAATAAAGAAATAGTAAAATTAAAAAGTTACAAAAATTCAAAATTTGAAAAACTAACAGAAAAATAAAAATAATATTAAAAAAATTAAACAAAAAAGTAAAACAAAGTAACAGAAAAGTTTGTGAGACTGTGATATAAAGTTCTTGATTCAGATCTTCTTCTGATGGATTGGGCTTGCAAAAGAGATCTAAAAAATATATAAAGAAGAGCGCCTCATAGTGCAGATTATCCAAGATAGATTTCCAGAATTGTTGACAAATGGCTACTCACAAGGGTGTGCACACTGATTAAAGTGCAATATGCGCAGGCTGGGCTTTGCAGTTTCCAGCTGACTGATACAGCCAATATCTCCCTCAGTTGGTAATGGGGTGAATTCTTGGTATTATAGCCCTTAAAAACATAAAGGACACAGAGCTTCTCCTAGTGCAGATAAAAATAATAACAAGGTGGTTTCAGGAAAGTATGTGAAATAACTACTCACATTTCAATTTGCACGGGGGATTCGTGCAAATAGGCAGGCTGGATGTTAAAGACACCAGCTGTCAGAATCAGGTCTCCCTGGAATGTTCTTCCAAACAATTAGGAATTAGCAGAATAAAGACTCGAAAAAAGTAGTGAAAAATGTTTTATATGTTTTTAAAATAAATTTGTTATTTTAAGTAGTTTGGTTTTTCACTATTTTTTGGAGCACTTTATTCTACTAATCCCTAATCGTTTGGAAAAACAGCCCAGGGAGACATGATTCAGACAGCTGGGGTGAGATTTCATATGTGGCACAAGCTTCAGCGTAACTGCTGAAACCCGCGCCGCCCGTAATTTCACCTCGCTCATAGGGGTATCACATATACAGCGCAGGCACTTCATAAAGTGCCGTAAGTCGGATGAACTAGCAATATCCAGAAATGAGCGTAAATACAAATTTCTGGAGTCGCCAGTGATTTACGGCCCTTTCGAAACTGCCGGCGCCTAAGAAAATAAAAAAAATATAAAATCTCCTGTTAAAAGTCTAACCCACCTTCCAAAAATAGACCCGACATGTAAAACCCCTATATCCGCAATCCCACCACATCGCAACTAATAATAAATCTATTAACCCCTAAACCGACAACCCCCCACAATGCAATATGCCTAAACTATTAACCCTTAATCCGCCATTCACCCACATCGCAATCTACCTAGTAAAAGTATTAACCCCTAAATCCGCTAACCCCAACATCGCAAACTACCTAATAAATGTATAAACCCCTAATCCGCCATTAATCCACATTGCAAAGTACCTATTAAAACTATTAACCCCTAATCCGCCATTAACCCACATTACAACAAACCTTATAAATCTATTAACCCCTAATCCACCAAACACACACAACGCAATAATCCTAATAAAATATTAACCCCTAAACCACCAAACCCACACAACACAATAATCCTAATAAAACTACTAACCCCTAATCCACCAAACCCCCACAACGCAAGTACCCTAATTAACCTGTTAACACTTAATCTGCCAAACCCCCACAACGCAAATAACTAATTTAATTACAAAGCCCCCTAGCCAAACACCCACTAAATTAACCCCAAATTACATAAATAATAAAATACTAAACTATAATTGAAATAAAAAATCCTTAACAGTACTTAACCTAAGATTAAATTAAAATAAATTAATCTAAAATTACCAAAAATAAAAAAGTCTAACATTACAGAAAATAATAAACAAAATTGTCCAAAATAAAAAAAATTAAACCTAATCCCTATGAAAATAAAAAAGCCCCCCCAAAATAAAATCATCCCCTAATCTAATGCTAAACTACCAATAGCCCTTAAAAGGGTTTTTTCTAGTCCCCCCCAACAGTAAAACCCAACACCCACCAAACCCCCCCCCCAAAAAATATACCTAACACTAAAAAAACAAATCCCCCCCCCCCCCAAAAAAAGCCTAAATCTAACCCCCAAATAGGTACTCACCGTTCCTGAAGTCCGGCGGAGAAGGTCCTGATCCAGGCAGTGAAGTCTTCTTCCAAGCAGCCAACATCTTCTTCCAAGCGGGGACCACTACCTTCCTCATCCAGGACCAAGTCGGCATGGAGTGGAGATGAGCGGGGAGCAGGACCCGGCGACCATGGACCCAGGGAGCGTGGAGGATCCTCTTCGTACGATCGCCGCAGTACACTGAATAGTGAATTCAAGGTGCACGTTTAAATATGGCGTCCCTCGCATTACTATTGGCTGATTTGATTCTTCAAATTCAAATCAGCCAATAGGATGAGAGCTACTGAAATCCTATTGGCTGCTCAAAGAATCAAATCAGCCAATAGGAATACAAGGGACACCATATTTAAACTTTTTTTTTAGATTAGAAATTTATTGGGCACTCTTAAAAGAGCTGAATGCCCTTTTAAGGGCAGAAAAAAAGCTGAATGCCCTTTTAAGGGCAATGCCCATAAAAATTCCCCTTTAGGGGCAATGGGTAGTTTAGGATTTTTAAGTGTTAGTTTTTTTTATTTTGTGGGGTTTGTTGGGTGGTGGGTTTTACAGTTAGAGGGGGATTTTGTATTTTTTAAGGTAAAATAGCTGTTTAACTTAGGGCAATGCCCTACAAAAGGCCCTTTTAAGGGCTATTGGTAGTTTAGTATTAGATTAGGGGGTGTTTTTATTTTTGGGGGCTTATTTATTTTCATAGGGATTATGTTGAATTGTTTTGGTTTATTATTTTATGTAATGTTAGACTTTATTTTTTGTAATCTTTGGTTAATTTAATTATTTTTTTTTATTATTTTTAAGTAATATTAGCTTTTTTATTTTAATTGTAACTTAGTATTTTTTAATGTAGGTAATTGGGGTTAATTTAGGGGGTATTAGGTTAGGGGGCTTAGTAATTTAATTAGTTATTTTTGTTGTGGGTGTTTGGCGGACTAGGGGTTAATAGATTTATTAGGATTATTGCGTTGTGTCGGTTTGGCGGATAAGGGGTTAATAGTTTTATTAGGTTTATTGCGTTGTGGGCTAATGGCCGATTAGGGGTTAATAGTTTTAATAGCTTTATTGCGTTGTGGGTTAATGGCAGATTAGGGGTTAATAGTTTTATTAGGTTCATTGCAATGTGGGTTAATGGCGGATTAGGGGTTTATACATTTATTAGGTTTATTGCGTTGTGGGTTAATGGCAGATTAGGGGTTAATAGTTTTATTATGTTTATTGCGATGTGAGTTAATGGCGGATTAGCGGTTAATACATTTTTTTGTTTTTTTGTGTTGTGGGATAATGGCGGTGTGATGAGAGCAGGATTGATGTCACTGTTTGTGGGCGGGGCTGAGGTCCGGTTGTCTGTGTCACAGTTAGTTAGTGAAATAAACCTAACTAGATGTATGTTTCTATGCTCTGTAATAAAATAGAGTTGTACCATCATTGCTGTGTCCTGCATATGTCCTGCATCTCATGACATGGTGTCAGAAGTTCTTGCCTGCGCTTCTGTTCCTGATCGATGACGATATCAAAGTTTACCCCACCTGAGCCTTTTGACTTCTCTCAGCCTGCAGCTTGGCCCACATGGTGTCAGCGGTTTCAGCGCTTCAGGATTGATTCCAAACTGAACAAGGAGAGTGGTGAAGTATAAGTTAATTCTCTTTTATACGCTATGGGGAAGGATGTGGAGCCAGTGTTCAATGCTTTTACTTTCCAAGAAGGGGAAGAATTTAACTTTGATATAGTTATGGATAAACTCAGTGCCCACTTTGTGCCCAAAAGAAATATGATTCATGAGAGAGCTTGTTTTCACAAACGTAATCAGCGTGAGAGAATCTGTGGAGTCATTTGTGCGCAGCCTGTATGAACTAGCTGAATTCTGTGATTTTGGTGTTGCTAAAGAAGAGCAAATCAGAGACAGAATAGTTATTGGAATTGCAGATGCTGAAGTATCACTGAAGCTGCAGTTAAAGCCCGATTTAACATTAGATGGGGCTAGGATGGCCCGCCAAAGTGAACTGGTGAAAAAGCAAAGTGCTGATCTGAGGTCTGAGAGTATTGTGGATGAAGTGCAACAGTTCAGGAAAACTGCTAGTGAAAGGCACTATACCTTTACTGTAATAGGAGCCAAAGTTGATTTTAAGATTGACACAGGAGCAGATATCACTGTAATGTCTCTTGCTGCATTTATGTTGGCGAAGGTTACTACAAATGTCCATAGTCCTGGTGGCCGAATTGATTGTGCGGGGAAATTTCTTGCCAGCTGTGAGTACAAGCAAAGGAAATTCACTATGTGTGTGCATGTGATTCGAGGTCAGTGTGTTAGCAATTTATTGAGCAGAAAAGCAGCCTGTGACTTGGGCCTAGTGGCCAGAGTGAATGAGATCTCCGAAGATATTGTCACGCTCAGCTGCTGGGAAGCTCTGCAGTCCTCTCTGTGTGCTTGATTGACAGGTGTCTGAGCCACCCCTTCCTGATGATGTCACAACCAGGCTTTTTATTCTTGGCTTCCTGTTTCTCCAGTGCCAGTTTGTTTGTTAACTTTGTGGCTTCTGATAGGATTTCGCTGAGGAATCTCTCTAACTGCTGCTTTTCTGTTGCCAATCTCTTCAAGGATTTACTATGCTGGATTAACCTTCAACCTCCTGATTACCTGTCTCCAAACAATGCAAGTACTGTTTGTTTTGTGAAACTTTCAAACTTCCTGTTTACCTGCTACAAACCCTGCATATTCAGACTACTCTGTGTACTTTCAAAAACTCTGCAAATACAATTATTCAGTGTAAAACTTCAAACTGCTTGATATCCTGTTGCCAATCTCAACAAGTACTGATTAATCTGTGTTAACCTTCAAACTACCAGTTTACCTGTTGCTATCTCTGCAAGTTCTGACAACACAGTGTTAACCTTCAAACTACTTGATTACATGTTGTTAATTCTGCAAGTTCTGACTACACAGTGTTTACCCTCAAACTGCCTGATTACCTGTTGCATACTCTGCAAAGACTGTCTACACAGTGTTAACTCTCAAACTGCCTGATTACCTGTTGCATACTCTGCAAAGACTGTCTACTCAGTGTTAACCCTCAAACTGCCTGATTACCTGTTGCATACTCTGCAAAGACTGTCTACACAGTGTTAACCTTCAGACTGCCTGATAACAAATGACCTACTCCTGCATTATTAACTTTCCTGTTTTACCCTTCTTCTGTCTGAGTATAAGTGGACTATCCCTGCTCTACTGATACTGTGGAAGACATTTCCTGAAACCAGTTCCTTATTCAGAAGTCTATCTGGCTGATATCATGAATTACTTTGGCACAGGCTAACCCTGCTCCATATCGTGAGTACTTTGTTTTTTGTAGGTTGTCGTGGGGTCACGTCCTGGATTAAACTCAGAGTGCAAGGGTGTTGTTTAAGTTCGCCCTAGCATTTGGGTCTTCTTCTGGACATTTCCTAACCTGACAGTACAAACTGGCCATAATATGGACCCTGACGAGTTATCCAGGGCTGTGGCTCTACAAGGGCAACTTCTAGGAAATCATTCTGCTCATTTGCAATCTTTGGATTCCAAGCTTGACCAGATTACTGCTCTGCTACATAACCTCTCCGCTCCTTCTCAAGCGACGGTGACTCCTGCTGCCACTGCTACTAGCACCAATGCTGTCTTTAATCCACCTCAAACTGTTGGACAGAATATACCACGAATCCCACTTCCAGATAAATATGACGGTAATCCTGAAGAATGCCGTGTTTACACTTCAGAAACAATCCTCAAGTTTTTTCCAATTCTACTTCCAAAATCACCTTTATTATTTCTCTCTTGAAGGGTAAGACTCTAGCCTGGGTGTCCCCTCTTTTAGAGAAGAATGATCCGTTACTACAGGATGTGGAATTATTTGTGTCCATTTTTTCTTCTGTTTTTGACAAGCCTGGGAGGTCTGCAGCTGCTGAGGCAGGATTGTTGGATCTGAGACAGGGATCCCTTTCGGTAGCTCAATATGCTATTGAATTCAGGACTTTAGCCGCAGAAACTGATTGGAACCATGGAGCCTTACGGGCAGCCTTTCGCAAAGGACTTTGCGAACGCCTTAAGGATGAACTTGTATTTCGGGAACTCCCCGATTCATTGGAGGGTCTTATCAATTTATGTATTACTCTTGACGCCCGGCATTCTGAACGTCTTCAGGAGAGAGATCCTTTGTTAAATCTTCTTTTCGTCCTCCTATTTGAACCTCAAGTCTTTCTAATAATAATTCCCAATCTCCTGAGTCTGTGGAACCCATGGAAGTAGGAGCTATTAAATTGTCAGAAGCTGAACGCCATAGAAGGCGTACTCTTGGGTTATGTCTGTATTGTGGTACCAAAGGACATTTACTGAAGGACTGTCCTATCCGGCCAGTAAAAGCCAAGGCTTAACTTTTGATAGAGGGACAGAGTTAAGCCAGAATCCCATGTCTTCCCTCAATTCTAAACTTTTTGTTCCTGTAACTATCTCTTTTGGAAACACCAAGTTTCGAGCTCAAGCTCTCATCGATTCTGGAGCTTCTGGAGTATTCATTGATTCAAACTTTGCTGACTCTCTCAGGATTCCTCTTCAAGCCAAGAAACAGTTAATTAAGGTAACTACTGTCAGTGGACAGCCTCTAGGTACTGGTATCATACAACATTCTACCATTCCTCTTCTTTTGACTGTGGGCATACTTCATTCTGAAATTATTCGTTTTGATGTCATTTCTTCTCCCCACATACCATTGATTCTGGGGTTACCTTGGTTGCAGCTTCATGATCCAGTTTTCTCATGGTCTAAAGGAGAACTTATTTCCTGGGGAACTACCTGTTTCAAACATTGCCTGCAAAATCCCTCTAAACCATCCTGTCCTGTCGTAGCTATGGTGGAAGTTCCTGAATCATTGCCCAATTACTATCATGCCTTTTGTGATGTGTTTTCTAAAAAAGAGGCTGAGACGTTACCTCCACACCGGATATTTGACTGTCCTATCGAATTGTATTCAGGGGCTCCTCTACCTAAGGGAAAGACCTATCCCCTCTCTCGTCAAGAAAATGTCTCTCTTGAGGAATACATAAAGGACAACTTAGCCAGAGGATTCATTCGTCCTTCCTCTTCACCTGTGGGTGCAGGTTTTTTCTTCATTGGGAAAAAAGATGGAGGTCTTCGCCCCTGTATTGATTATCGAGCCTTGAATCAGATTACTGTCAAAAACTGCTATCCTCTGCCGCTCATTTCTGAGTTATTCGATCGTCTTCAAGGTGCTTCTATTTTTTCCAAGTTAGATCTCCGTGGGGCCTACAATCTGGTCAGAATCCGTAAAGGAGACGAATGGAAGACGGCATTTAACACTAGATTTGGTCACTACGAGTATCTAGTAATGCCATTTGGATTGTGCAATGCACCAGCAGTATTTCAGCACTTTGTCAACGAAATCTTCAGAGATTATCTAAATCAATTTGTTATCATTTACCTCGATGACATTCTAATCTATTCAAAAACATTACAGGAACATGTACATCATGTAAGACTGGTTCTTCAGAGGTTACAAGACAATTCCCTGTTCGCTAAATTGGAGAAATGCTCTTTTCATCAGAGTTCCATCCCCTTTTTGGGGTATATCATTTCTGAATCAGGTTTTGAGATGGATCCTGCTAAACTGTCGGCTATCAAGGACTGGCCCATACCAACTACTCTCAAATCCCTGCAGAGGTTTCTTGGCTTTGCCAATTACTATAGAAAGTTTATAAAGAACTTTGCTGACATCACGTCTCCACTCACTTCTCTTACTAAGAAAGGGCAAAATTGTAAGAACTGGTCCTCTTCGGCAGTACAGGCTTTTGAAACGCTAAAATCAGCATTTTCTTCTGCACCTCTTCTCAGTCATCCAATTCCTGATTTCCAGTTTATTTTGGAGGTTGACGCTTCCTCTATAGCAGCTGGAGCTGTTCTCTCCCAACGTGATCCGACTACCAGCAAGATACATCCTGTGGCGTTCTTTTCGAAAAAATTCAATCCTGCCGAGTTAAATTATGATGTGGGCAATAAGGAGCTTTTGGCTATAAAATTAGCTTTGGATGAATGGAGGCATTGGTTAGAGTGTACCAGTCAACCTTTTTTCATTCTGACAGATCACAAGAATCTTTTATACCTCCAAACAGCTACACGTCTCAATCCTCGTCAGGCTCGGTGGGCCTTGTTCTTCTCCAGGTTTAATTTTGTACTTTCCTATGTTCCTGGTTCAAAAAATTCCAAGGCAGATGCTTTATCTAGGCAGTTCCAATCTTCTGAACCTTCTCCATTGGATTCAGAACCTATACTACGTCCAGTCAAAATTTTGGCTCAAGTATCCTCTTTTCCAGAACAGGCTTTACATGCTGCTCAAGTCCGGGTACCATCTTCTTGCAAACTACCTTCTGGTATCCTGTATGTACCCAAAGGATTACGTCTTAAGCTTCTACGTTGGGCTCATGACAACATTTCAGCAGGTCATCCGGGAATAACCAATACATTGTGGAAACTGAAGCAGCATGTTTGGTGGTCCACTATGAGGAGGGATGTTAAGGATTATATTGCTGCTTGTAGTTCTTGTGCTTCGAACAAACAATCTTCTCATCGACCGTTTGGTCTATTACACCCTCTTCATATTCCTCATTACCCTTGGTCTCACTTATCCATGGACTTTGTTACAGATCTTCCTATTTCTGCTGGAAATACGACCATTTGGGTAGTGGTGGATCGGTTCTCCAAGTCTGCTCACTTCATACCTCTTCCAGGCTTGCCTTCAGCTCAAAGACTTTCTGAACTCTTTGTTCTACATATATCTCGTTTACATGGTTTTCCCACTTACATAGTCTCAGATCGTGGAGTCCAATTTGTTTCCAAATTTTGCAGGTCTTTTTGTAAACACTTCGGAATCAACATATCACTTTCTACTGCACACCATCCTCAATCCAACGGACAGACTGAGCGTGTAAATCAAGCCTTGGAATCTTTTCTAAGACATTATGTAGACCATCACCACTCCAACTGGTCTCAGTTATTGCCTTTGGCGAAATTAGCTCACAACTCACGTTATAACACCTCATTACAGACCTCTCCCTTTAAGGCAGCTTATGGATTTGAACCTAGAACCTTTCCTATGATTACCAGTTCTACTGAAGTCCCTGGAGCAAATCGTATAGTGAAAAATCTCAGTAATCACTGGCAACTCATTCGTCAAAATCTACTCTCTTCTTCCTTAAGACATAAGAAATATGCTGATCGCAGAAGGTGCAAGGCTCCTTTACTTCGTACTGGAGACAGAGTATTTTTATCCACCAGATTCATACGTCTAAAACAACCTTGTACCAAGTTGGGTCCTAAGTACATTGGACCTTTTCAAATTGTTTCCAGAGTTTGTTCTTCTGCATACCGCCTGGCCTTACCCAAGACTCTCAAGATCCATCCAGTGTTTCATGTCTCCCTACTCAAGCCAGTCATCTACAATCAGTACTCTATCAAGAGTAAACCACCTCCTCCACTTTCTGTAGAGGGAACTCCTGAGTTTGAAGTCAGCCAGATTCTCGATTCCAAGCTACCGGGCAATTGGCTGTACTACCTGGTCCATTGGAAGGGTTATCCTATCTCTGAACGATCTTGGGAACCGGCCTCTCATGTTCATGCTCCAGCTCTTGTCAAGTCTTTTCACAAGAAATACCCTGCCAGGCCCGGTCGGGTCCCCCGGAGGGGTCCTTGAGGAGGGGGCACTGTCACGCTCAGCTGCTGGGAAGCTCTGCAGTCCTCTCTGTGTGCTTGATTGACAGGTGTCTGAGCCACCCCTTCCTGATGATGTCACAACCAGGCTTTTTATTCTTGGCTTCCTGTTTCTCCAGTGCCAGTTTGTTTGTTAACTTTGTGGTTTCTGATAGGATTTCGCTGAGGAATCTCTCTAACTGCTGCTTTTCTGTTGCCAATCTCTTCAAGGATTTACTATGCTGGATTAACCTTCAACCTCCTGATTACCTGTCTCCAAACAATGCAAGTACTGTTTGTTTTGTGAAACTTTCAAACTTCCTGTTTACCTGCTGCAAACCCTGCATATTCAGACTACTCTGTGTATATCCAAACTCTGCAAATACAATTATTCAGTGTAAAACTTCAAACTGCTTGATATCCTGTTGCCAATCTCAACAAGTACTGATTAATCTGTGTTAACCTTCAAACTACCAGCTTACCTGTTGCTATCTCTGCAAGTTCTGACAACACAGTGTTAACCTTCAAACTACCTGATTACATGTTGTTAATTCTGCAAGTTCTGACTACACAGTGTTTACCCTCAAACTGCCTGATTACCTGTTGCATACTCTGCAAAGACTGTCTACACAGTGTTAACTCTCAAACTGCCTGATTACCTGTTGCATACTCTGCAAAGACTGTCTACTCAGTGTAAACCCTCAAACTGCCTGATTACCTGTTGCATACTCTGCAAAGACTGTCTACACAGTGTTAACCTTCAGACTGCCTGATAACAAATGACCTACTCCTGCATTATTAACTGTTTCCTGTTTTATCCTTATTCTGCCTGAGTATAAGTGGACTATCCCTGCTCTCCTGATACTGTGGAAGACATTTCCTGAAACCAGTTCCTTATTCAGAAGTCTATCTGGCTGATATCATGAATTACTTTGGCACAGGCTAACCCTGCTCCATATCGTGAGTACTTTGTTTTTTGTAGGTTGTCGTGGGGTCACGTCCTGGATTAAACTCAGAGTGCAAGGGTGTTGTTTAAGTTCGCCCTAGCATTTGGGTCTTCTTCTGGACATTTCCTAACCTGACAGATATATTTGGCGAATTGAGCCTACTGAATTGCAAGCCAGTCCATATAGCACTTAAAAGTGACTCAGTCCCATACAGTATTTCTACTCCACTGCCTGCAGGGCCGTGGCAGAAAATAGCTGCTGATTTTTGTGAACTGCACGGGAAAAAGTTCCTTGTTGTGATCGACTAATATTCCAGGTATTTGGAAATTGCACCTTTGATTGATATCACAAGTCAAGCCGTTATCATTCGTTTGAAGAGCTTGTTCGCCCGGTGGGGCATTCCATTGGAGCTGGTGAGTGATAATGGCATGCAGTTCGCTTCTACAGAGTTCAGTGCTTTCAACAGGGAATATGACTTTGTACATTCCACGTCAAGTCCCCATTACTCGCAGGCTAACGGAATGTCAGTTCAAACAACAAAGTTAATTTTAAAGCAATCTGAGCCGTACCTAGCCCTCTTGTCCTATAGGGCGACGCCCATCCAACCCACCGGGTTTAGCCAGGCACAGCTGATGCTAGGACGCCAGATTCGCACCACCTTACCCTCAGTGGGTGTCTTCAAGCTGACTGGCTCTATTCCTCGGGACGAAGTCCTTAGGAGGGATGAAGAGGCCAAAAAGGGCTATCGTTTCTTCTACTACAGGAGACATTCTGTCAGGCCCTTACAGGAACTAAATACGGGGCAAAGTGTCAGAATTAAACTGGATGATGAGAAGAAATGGAAGATGCCTGCTACGGTAATTGGACGCTCTCCAGAACCAAGGTCTTATGTAGTCCTTACTGATGGAGGGACGGTTACACGCTGTAACCGAAAACATCTTCAGCCTGTACCTGAGAGTTTGGAACTGGATGCCTCAGTACCACCGCTGGTGGGATCCCCTGTTCTAAAAGGGGTGCCTTCCCCTCAGCAAGATCCCAGTGGGGATATGTCTTTGCCTCCAGCGGACTCTTATTCACCTTCTTCTGTATCAGAGGATAGTTCATGCAAAGTTACATCAAGCGGAAGGGTGGTGAAACTTTCGGCCCGATATCGGGACTAACTTTAGCTAGAACAGTGACCGGAAGTATGGGCAGAATAATCCCATGGTCACTGTGAACTCGGGTAGTCTACCCCGATGTTCAAGTCAGGATGTAATTTATGTTGTTCATTTTCCTGTAACCTATTTGTTATATACTGTTCAAAAATGTTGTTGTATACTCTGTTTTTATGCCATGTAATTTGTTATATTCAAGTATAGGCTTCGCCCTTTTAGAGGGGGAAGATGTGATGAGAGCATGATGTGATGTCACTGTTTGTGGGCGGGTCTGAGGTCCGGTTGTCTGTGTCGCAGTTAGTTAGTGAAATCAACCTGACTAGATGTATGTTTCTATGCTCTGTAATAAAATAGAGTTGTACCATCATTGCTGTGTCCTGCATATGTCCTGCATCTCATGACAGGCGGATTAGGGTTAATAGTTTTATTAGGTTTATTGCGATGTGGGTTAATGGCGGATTAGGGGTTAATACATTTATTAGGTTTATTGTGATGTGGGTTAATGGTGGATTAGGGGTTGATATACTTTATTAGTTATTGCGGTGGGGGATTGCGGCTGACAGGTAGATATACATAGCGCATGCGTTAGGTGTTAGTTATTATTTTCAGGCAGTTACGGGAGTTACGGTGCTTAAATTTTCAGAATAAGGCTTGCTGCGCCTACCTATGTGTTACGAGTTAAAAATGGAGTAAAATTTCTCCATTTTCGCTGCATATGTCTTTGCGCTGAATATGTGATACCGATTTGCGACGTGGTTCTATGTTAGCTAATGAGAGTAAAAATTGCGGACGACGGGTGAAATTCTATTGGTACCTGTAGAATATATATTTTTAATACACTTTGTACTACATGTCAGAAGCCTTCCATCACGTCATTATAATGAAAGCATAAAGATTAAAATTTTAGTTGGTATAATGTACTAAAGGGTCTATCACAATCTATTGATTCATAATTATCTGAATTTGAATGGCTGCAGATGAGTACTTTTAAATGGTGACACAATCATAATCAGCCATTTTCCATTTTTATCAGTATTAATAATTTATTATCAAATTGTCAAAAACTGTCCTATGGTTAACAATAGGCAGTCCTGTTTCAGGTGATCACTATCCAACTTCTTTATATATCTCAACATATTTTTAGGGCTATTTTTCACTTATCAAATTCAACACCTCAAATGACTTGATAAAGCTTCAAAGTTCCCTTCTTAACTCATTATCTAGTACCCCCAAGATGTTTTTGAGTACACTGAAATTAGCTGACAACAACATATTGAATGAAATACATTAATAATGGTCAAGACTCTAGACCAATAACAAACTTCAAGCTCTTACGCGTCAAACAACCCCCACTAAGCCATTGCCTATCAATAATATATAACATATTAATACACAACACCCAAGTTATATCCCACCTTAACTGGAGAATTGGGAAAGATAACTAAATGTCCTAGTACTTCCAAATGTTGGTTCACAGATTTTTCAACACACTTTAAAAACATCCATCTCTTCATCAATGTTAGAAATCAACTTAAAAATACTACACAGATGGTACTTAACACCAAAAAGACTCCATTACCTCTACCCAAGTAAAAATAATACCTGTTAGCGATGTGGCCAGGTAGGAAGTAACATGGCCCACATGTGGTGGTGTGGTTCAGTTATTCAAGATCTATGTAAAAATTTTATTTCTGAAATTGAAAACATCTTTAATTCACAATTCCATTTAGATCCTTTGATCTGGCTCTTAAACAAACCACCAAAACTCTGATAGAAACCATACCCGAGACTTTTCCATGACTAACAGCGTTAAATATTCAATAGCTAAAAATTGGAGAGACAAATCTAACATAGATGTTCCTCAATGGAAAAAAAAAAGTCACAAAACTTCAGGAAATTTAAGAACTTTATTATATCCAACAAGATAAACTAGCATCCTTTTCGGAAATTACATCCATATGCCAAAATTATCTTTCACCATAAACATATAAACAATATCACTAATGCACCCCAAAATTAATCTAAACCTACCACCCTTGATCCAACACAATCATCAGGTTTTACTAAATACAATAAACATACCCAAACTCATAATAACTAATTTGTTATAGCCAATGTTTAGCTTAACCCACTCCGGTTCATTAAATCAAACTATTAGGTGTTTCTCCACACATTTCACAGGCATTAGTCGCATTCTATTGATCATATGGTTTAAAAATGTTAATTGTTTTCTTTGTATTTAACTCTTTATAAACTATGTCAGCTTGCATCTACGACAATGGAGCTGTGTCTCCACCACTTGTATTCACTTTTTCATATTTTGAATAAAGCTGATTTAAAAAATAATAATAATAATAATAATGGTCATTGAGGCTTACTTCAAAAATGTTTTATAGCCCATAGGCAGTGACCATACACTTATATTAAATAGCCAAAAACATGATATCTCACTCATCAAACAAGAATCAAGAACTACTAGAAATGCAGCAAAATGAAAATCAAGACCCAACATCTAAAAAACATGTTTGCCTAACAGGCTCTTTAAATGCATGTATTTTTATTATTTACATATCTGATACATTAAGTAACAGTAGTCTAATTTTTGAACATGCAATTTGTTTTGGCAATCGCGTCACTGGGAACAAAATAGAAGTTTGGAGGCAGTTTAGTTATTTGAAAGAAAGAAAAAAGATTCTAGAATGCGGAATTTTACAAGACAATCTTGTATATTTGAATTACAATGTTGTGTCACTGTTATAAAGCTTTTCATATTCATGATATTTCATTAAAAAAAATATATATATTTTTAATCAAAAAGCTGAACTCATCAAACACACATGCCCAATATACCAATAATGCCTCATTCAAATACCTTAAAGAGTGCTAAACACATATCTATCCTATGATTTTGGAATATAACACAACACAACAGGTTAATTAAACATTACATTACATTACACGCTGTACAAAGTGATCAATCAACACACCTGAAATGTAATTGATAAACCTGTGAAATTTCCATTTATTTGTTTGCATTTTCTTTTTAATTCTAATATCACAAAAAACACCTTTTTGGAGGTTATAGGGCTTTAACAGCAGAAGCAGTTTGGGATTGAGATCCTTGAAAACTATTCTGACAGTATTTGACAAAGTTACAAAATTTAATCTGTGCTTGTCATCGGCCCCTTAGTTGACTTTTCTTAGCCCTTTTACAAATTTCACTGGTTTCTTGGCCTGGAATGCTCATTTATATTATATATATATTATATACAAACAAGTACTGTATGTTATTAACTGATGAAGATTGCATATATATATATAGAAACATAGATGAAAGCCATAGAACCAACAAGTCTGCCCCCATTTCCTATAAAGAATAAGCTAGCTTATTGGATAGCCTTATTCATATCCCAGGTATTCTTGAAGTTACCCAGTGTTTGTTTTTACCACCTCTAATGGAAGTTTATTCCATTAATTAACTGCCCATTCTGTGAAGAAGTGCTCCTGCAAATGTCATAATATTTAAATAATACATTATTTTAATCAATATATTAAAATTGCTATTTAATTTATTATTGTTCTTAAATGTGGTAGCACATTTAAAAGTATTCATTAATTAATAGACATGTTATTCATTTGCAAAACAAGTGAACAAACTTGACGTAATTTTATCCAAAAATCATTAATTTGTTCATTTAGTTTACTCTAGCTATTAAATGGACAGTAAAGTCAAAATTAAACTTTCACGATTCAGACAGGGCATACAATTTTGAACAACTTTCTCATTTAATTTTATCATCAAATTTGCTTTACTCTTTTGGTATTTTTTGTTGAAAGCTAAACCTAGTTTGGCTCATATGATAATTTCTAAGCACTTGAAGGCCACCTCTTTTCTTATTTTGACAGTTTTTTACACTAGACAGCACTAGTTCATGGGTGCCATAGCAATAACATTATGCTCATTCCAGTGGAGTTACTTATGAGAGGGCACTAAAATGCAAGTCTGTCAAAAGAACTGAAATAAGGGGGCAGTCTGCAGAGGCTTAGATACAAGGTAATCACAGATGTAAAAAGTATAGTAATATAACACTGCTGATAATGCAAAACTGAGGAATGGGTAATAAAGGGATTATCGATCTTTTTAAATAATAACCATTTTAGAGTAGACTGTCCCTTTAAATGGGGAACCTAAAGGAACTAAGGCACAAGCAAATGAATATCAGACTATAGGCTTCATTTTTCAACAGGTGGGCAGAAAAAGTTCACTGTCATGAACCTCGTCTGCCCACATTTAAAGGGACATAAAACAAGATGGGATAGAGACAAAATATAATAATATGTACTTTAATTACTTTACCTGCAAATTTATACTGCAGTGCCTCGCCATTAACCCTTTCTTTTTAATTTCTGAATTGTAAAGCTCTAACTCCCCCCACACAATTCCTTTAATGGCTGTATCTATATCTATTGTTGCTTTGGTAGAATACAAAAGTGAATAGGGACTATCTGCTGGAGCATGTCTAGAAGCTGTGAACTCAGTTGAAATACAATACCTGTGTCTAAACACTGATTGGGGGGGGGGGGGGTGAATTGTCTGCTCCAGGCAGCTTAGCTATGTAATTTATTATGATTATTTTTTTAAATGATTTTAAAATACTAGCTAGCAATTTTTAAACATTTTTTTATGCAAACTATTGCTAATTAATTTGGATTATTATAGCCTTGGTGACTAAATAATCTAGATTTTATTAAAGACAGGAGGCGAATATTTTATGCATAATCTTTACTGACAAAAACAGCAGCAAAGAACAAATAACATAGAAATAAAAACAACCAATCAGCAACAAGCAGATAATATAATCCCACAGCAACAGTAAATATCTTCCTCTTCTCGCTGCCGAACAAAAGAAACATAAACAGGAGACGGACACCAAAAATCCAACACAGAAAATACAGACTGGAATGCGTGAGAAACTGTTTTTTTGTTGTTTTTTTTTAAGGTTTCAAAAAAGCTTTATTCTTATCATACAGTGGTACACTTCATATATTGCAAGTACATTGCACACATCAGAAATGTCATAATACAATATATCATTAAGTTGATCCCCTATGTTGATCATAAAGAAGCTTTGAGCAAAAAGTACATAATGCTAACAAAGTCTATCCTCCATACTCAATGCTGGGGCTCATGATTTAGAAGCACATTTTCTAGTTCAGTGTACCTCTTTCTTATCCCCAGATTTAGCATTTCAGACCACTTTTGGGCCTTAAACAAAACTACTTTTACACAATCGTGGGGGTATGCAGGGGAGAAACTGGTTTTAAATACAATTGAGAAAAATCTGCTGCTGACAATAAATCCTGAAGATTGCAACCGGACAGAAAGGCACTGGAAGCCGCAGTTCCTCTGACAGAGTGAGTCCCAGAAGAGGGGGAAGATTCTTAAGACGAATTGCCTTAAGAAGACGACAGACTAAAGGGTGTTTGCCCGCAGGGACATTTTCAAAGGGAAGATGACCCGCAGAAATGGCTGAACGAAAAAGATTAATAGTTTGATAAGCCTTACCCTGCGAAAAAAGTTCTGTGAGAAAATTCACTATCATGGGAGGAGAGGAAGAAAAGGGATCAACATCCCGTCCCATGCACTAACGAACCCAGACTGCCCAGACTGAAGCATAAGTTTTCCTAGTACCTGGGGCCCAAGATTCACGCAAGAGGAGAGAAGCCTCTCGCGAAAGACCCTCGGAGGACCAGGATCCCCTGAAATCTGCCAAGCCAGAAGGTTCAGGTGGCCTTGGATCAAGAGAGGATGCAGGAGATCCTGGGTGCCCACACGGAGATTGGGGAGGTTGGGAAGAAGGTGAGGGGGGCCGAACACATCCCCAGAAGGGGAGCAAACCAAGGTTGGTATGGCCAACCAAGGAGTGATCAACGTCAGAAGGCATTGAAATCGCTGTACACTCAAAATAGTCCTCGCCAGAAGAGCGAAAGGAGAGAAGGCGTAAGCTCTGAGGGAAGGCCAAAACTTGCAGAAAAGCGTCCACTCCTTCACTGTCTGGGAGCCAGCTGAAAAATCTCGGTACCTGGTGGTTGGTCCGAGATGTGAAAAGATCCAATGAAAGGGGTCTAAAGATGCGATTGGTCTCTAGAAAAATTTGACGGTTCAGCATCCAGTCACTGGAATCCTTCCAGTGACGAGAAAACCAGTCCGCTGTTAGGTTGGAAACGTCCGGGATAAATTGGGCACGGACAGAAATCCTGCGTTCCAAACAAAACCGATAAAAATGGGACGTTAAGTCTGACAAAGCTCTAGAGCGAGTTCCACCTAGTTGTTTGATATAATGGACAGCAGAAAAATTGTCCATACATAACAGAATGCAACAATCGGTCATATTTTTTGAAAAACTGCGAACGGCAAAGGAGCCGGCTAATAATTCCAAGCAATTTATTTGAAGGAAGAATTCCGTCACTGTCGAAGGGCCGCCAGTAGAGGATGTACCACAAGAGGCACCCTAGCCTAAAAGGCTTGAATCGGAAGAGAGAATGAAATCCGGGGAAGATCCGAAAATCGCTCTCCCATTCCAGGTCTCCATGTGCTGCAGGCACCAAGACATCTCCGATCGAACTTCGTTCATCAGAAAAATCTGAAGTTGGTAGGAACGGAACTCTCGAAAAAAAATGAATCCTCAACCGCTGCATGGCGTGGTAGTGAAGGCGAGCTGGAAATATGGCCTGGATTGAAGAGGAAAGGAGACCAATGATCCTCGCCAATTGGCGGATGGAGATGGAAGCGGCTCTTAGAGCTGATTGAATCTCTGCTTTGATACGATCTAGCTTCTCTTGTGGAAGGTGAAGCTGACCAAGGGTAGTGTCTATGGAGAATCTCAGAAACTCCAGAAGTTGTAGAGGGGAAAGGCTTGACTTCTCCTCGTTGATTACAAAACCCAGGGAGGAGAGGAGAGAGGACATTTATTGAAGCTGAGAGAGCAACAGGTCTTTGTCTTGTGCCATCAGAAGAATATCGTCCAAGTATACCACTAGACTAAATCCTCGAGCCCTGAGGCAGGCTAATACCGGTTTGAAAAGCTTCATAAAGCAGTGGGAAGAATGATGGGGACTCACCTTGGTTGACGTTAGGAAGGACCGGAGGAATTTGTGAGGCCGATTGTCTGGGTCCCGCAGGTCTGGCTCTGAACGGGAACATGGCTCTGTGATATCCTGGTGGATATTGAGGTTGATAGTTTCCCGGTGGTTACTGAGGTTGATTGAGGTCCATAAACTGGCGTTGGCCAAAATTTTGGCAGCCGGGCAGATGACCTCTGTATCTGCCGGTCCTGACAAAAACCCATCTGGGTTGGAAAACCTTTCTGAGAGAGGCTTGAATTTTGTCAATTTATGTGAAAGTCGAAACATAATGTCTCATAATAGTGAGAAAGGGGTCTCCGAATAATAGGCCTTTGGCTTGAGAGCCTGCCTCTTCCGTTGCTAGATAGCCGCATTGGCGTTACCCAGTAAATAAAAAGCTCTAAAAGCCCAATCCCTGACCATGGAAGGATCCAAAGTGGAACCGGAAAGATGGGCATCATTGGCAAGAAGAAGAATCTGATCCAAAGGGCCAGACATGTCCAGAAGTTTATCCTGAGCCCCACGAAGGGATCTTTCTAGCCCTTTCCTTGGATCCTTACCTTTCCTAGTAAGAAAGGTAACCAGCTTAGGGTCAAACTCGGGGGTGGTAGATTCTCTGCCTGGGAGCGAAGGTCTACGACATTTTGCTCTGAGGAGAGCTCTGTCCTCTCGATCTAGAGGTTGGCAAAGACGTCTCTGAAGGAACCTAGACAGATGAGGAGGGAGAGACCACTCAGCAGAGCAGCTATGCCTGATATGTTTGGGATTAAAAATGGGATTCCAAAAGATCCACATCTTCATCTGTAAGAGTCCTCCCAGAGGGGCCTTGAGGATGGGCTTGATGGGCTATAGGGGTATCTCTATCAGAGGGACTGCCCGAATCCCAATCGAGTTCCGGACAAAAATCCCTCTGATCCAGATCCCTTCAATCAAAAATTTCAGAGTCTATGTCCAGATCGCTGATTAAAATCCTCAGGGTTAAGGATTATTTTACCCCTATTGATTTTGCCCGGGGGAAGGGCTTTCATTTTGCGTGCCGGGTCTTTCCCTTTTTTAGAGGGAGGAATAGATTGGGAAGGTATGCCTTACTATTTTTTGGATGATAATTAAAAAACAAAGAATGCCTCAAGATTATATTTATTGGAAAATAAATGTTATACTAAAGTCTTAAATCTCAAGGCTAAATAATAATGCCTTAAGATTACTATAAGGCTATAAACTTACATTTACCTCAAAAAGTATTTTGTCACTTTAATTTTCTCTTGTACGTTTTATGAGGAAAATAAGTAACGCAGCGCGCGCATCATGCTGCCAGAATACCACAGCCTGATGCGCGTCTGCAGGGGAGAGACACAAAACTAGGCCTGAGAGGCCGACCGCAATTGTCAGCAGGAGATACGTAACAGCTGAAGCGAGGCCTGCTGACGATGGCAGGAGAACGTCTTTTAAAAAGAAATATTGTCAGGTAAGAAGAGGCTACAGGAGCGGAGTCCCCAAGCTCTTTGTGTGGCGATAGCGCTCAAGAAATTACTGCTACCATTGAACGCACTGAATCACCAATTATTTATAAAAGTTTGAATTTAAAAATGGCCAATACACTTTTGTCTAAAAAAAGGAAAATACCCTATTAATCAATAACAAATTTAAAAAAAATGTTAAGAAGAAAGAAAATAAATAAAAAGTTAGACAAAATAATTATGAAATAAAGAATTACCTAATTCTAAGGAATAAATATGTATAAATACTAAAATAAATATATTAAAATATTATATTACATTTATTAATTAAAACATGGAAGAGAAAACATCACCTGCTGACTGGAAGGCAGCAAAGAAAAGAGGAAGATATTTACTGTTGCTGTGGGATTATATTATCTGCTTGTTGCTGATTGGTTGTTTTTATTTCTATGTTTTTTGTTCTTTGCTGCTGTTTTAGAAGTCAGTAAAGATTATGCATAAAATATGAAGCCTCCTGTCTTGCAATAAAATTAGCTTTTTTAGGATATGCACAGATCTCAACATATTTTATGTCACTTTAACATTGCCCAAGCCACTACTTGTGTAATGCACCCCCCTGCTCGCACACAGCCAGTTGCACACAAGAGGGAGATGATCTGATTAGGATGGTTGAAATTTGCCACACTTTAGGTAGTGGAGAGGTTACATAGCAGTGTACTTGAGACCTCTGCTACTTAACTAGCGTTTCAGGTTAGCTCATGTGAAGCTCTGAAGGTGCTATCACAGCTTGATAAATAGAACCCTATGTTTCTGTAGTGTTCTATATAAAACAAATAAACCTGGAGACAGGTTTTCTTTTTTTACCATTATACCTAGACTGATTCTAGCACGTCTAACAGAACAATTATGGCCCCTACTATAAAGCCCAAGTTGAACAGCAAAAAAAAAAAAAATACATTAAAATTATGTCATACATCAAATTTGTGGTTGCCTAGTCTGTCTCTATTGCCCTGCCTTCTGTTTAGAATTGTTGTCTGGCAGACCGTCTGTCTGTTGCTGACCTTGGCCCTCCTGACCTTGCCTGTTGCTTTGCCCTTTTTATGGACAGATTCCCTGGCTGATCTTAGCTTACTCCTGACTCCAACAATGGATTTTCCTTGGCACCTTATCAAGCTCTTGTGTCTACCGCAGGTTTGCTAGCAGAGGTGTATGTAAGAGAGTACTAAATATCTGAAAGTTAATTCCTACTCAGCAACTCTTAGGTAAATGCTAACTGTAACACAATACAACAGCTTTGTTGTTTTGTTTGCTTTTTTTAGCACTCATCATCGCTGACTGCGCTCAAGGTAAAAAATAAATAAATAGTGCTCCCAGTTTAGAGATGGTATTACAAGTTGAAAGTAAAAAGTGAGTACACAAGCAAAAGGCTCAGACGGGCTAACTTCAGGACATTGGATATCCCAACTGCGCTAACTTCCTCTACCCATAGGGACCGATTTATCAAATGCCATGTCCGTCTGGCATCTCTAAATGCCGACAGCATACTCTGCCGGCATTTAAGTAAAGAACCAAGGAATTCCAAGTATTAATATTTAAATAAACAAACAAACATTAAAACATATTAATATTGAGTAAAAATGATATTGCATATTTCAAGGTATTTGAAGGGAAAGGCCTAAAAGTATATATGTCTATGTATGTGTGTGTATATATGTGTTTATATGTGTATATATGTATGTATGTATGCACATTCACATTTAAACCTATAAACACATAAATACACATGTATATATATATATATATATATATATATATATATATATATATATAGAGAGAGAGAGAGAGAGAGAGAGAGAGAGAGAGCATAAGAAAGGACACACTCTCCAAGTCTTGCAAATGTAGTAATTTAATACAAATATAGTAACGTTTCGGGGTAATTAGCCCCATCCTCAGACCATATTAAAAACATCCTGAACAGTGAACTAAATAAACTTACTCTCCACCAAGTGCGAGCAGGGAAGCAACCGTGGCGTCCTCCCTGCATCACTGCGCAGGTCCGGAGGTTGCCATGGCGTTGGTTCGCAACATGCCATCGTTCTTATTGGATTCCATGGCTCTAATTAGGGAACTCAAGCTCTTGAGTACCTTAAAGGGGACTGAAATATTAGTCACCTTAGATGTTGTAAGTCTATACACTCTTATACCACACAATCAGGGTAGTGAAGCTGTTCACAATCATCTTTGTAGGTATCCTTTTGTTGGACCCAACATTGAATGGATCCTGGAATTATTACATCATTGTTTAACGATTAATTATTTCCGTTTTGAAAATCTATTCTACTTACAACTTTTAGGTACTGCGATGGGGTCAAGTGTGGCCCCTTCGTATGCTAACCTTTATATGGCCGAATTTGAACAACATCAGACTGACTTATTTTTGCATCCAAATATAAAGATCTTTCGTTGCTATATAGATGACCTTTTTATGATTTGGGATGGAACGGTTCAGGACTTACAGTTATGGTTCCAACAATTGAATGAGATTCGTTCTACATTGCAATCTAAAATGCAGTATAGCGAACTGTCTATGGACTTTCTTGATTTACGCATCTACAAGGATAAACAACATCTATCTACTACTTTATTTCGCAAACAACAGATAGGAACTCTTTGTTACAGGCCACCAAAAAAAGAATGCTCTTCCCATCTCACAATTTAAACGAGTAGTTAGGAACAATAGTGATCCTTTACAAGCAAAAGAACAACTTCTGGAAATGAAGTCAATGTTCCTACAACGTGGGTATGGAGAACAACATCTAAACAATCACCTCAGGAAGTTTTGGGATTTGTCACAAGATGAAGCCTTGGTGGCGAATACCAATAAGTCAAATATGGATAGGATGACATACTTGACTACTTATACGGTGGATAAGCAAGGTCTTCCGGCTATAATGAAGAAGGATTGGAATATAATGCATTCTGACTTTAGCCTCCCTTTCTCTCATATGGGACCGCCCAGAGTGAGCTTCAGAAAATCAAGATCCATTCGGGACACTCTTGTGAAAGTAGACCCTATAGGGTGCTATAAAAAACAGACATGGCTCAACTCACCGAAGTGGGGTTGCTATAAATGTCTGGGATGTATGACCTGCAACGGCCTGAGTACCACAAAATCCTTTGTACATCCACATACCAATCAGCAATATATTATCAAACACAGGGTGACTTGTACCACTGAATATGTTTTGTATCTCATCCATTGTCCGTGTGGACTTTACTATGTGGGCAAAGCAATTGACAACCTACGTACCCGTATGGCCAACCACCGCACTGCCATTAGATCGGCTATTGATAAAAAACAATCTGACCAGCCTGTGGCTAGGCATTTTGCACTGGCTGGCCATACGGTGTCAAATCTTAGGTATGTCATTATTGATCACGTCCCCAGATTAACCAGAAGGGGAGACAGGGCCAAACTTCTTTTACAAAAAGAATCTCGTGGATTTTTGCTCTTAACACCTTGGCACCCAAAGGGTTAAATGTAAACTTAGATTGGCACTGTTTCCTATAATAAGGGCACTATTTCTATGCTGTTATATACTCTGTGGTAGTGAGTTTATTATAGTACTAGATTCTTTTGCTAACAATTGTTTGCTATGTTGCTATTTCTATTGTACCATATTCGCTCTATGCCTTCCAATATTGCCAGCATATATTGCGATGTGATTAGGCTATAGGCTCTTCTTTCGTTTTTCTCTCATGACTTTTGTGCTACATACGATTATTGGCATGTTAGTGGCTGCTTTTAACATTCTTCAATTTAATATTGTGTTGCCGTATATATTTCTACTAGGTAGCGTCATCCGGCTCCCATGGCAACCTTTGGCACTGTAACTCTGTGCAGATGGGCGGGCCTGCTAGTTCCGGATCTCACGCTTTGGATAGTAGAGGGACGCGACTTCCAGTTGCCATGGCAACCTCTGGACCTGCGCAGTGGTGCAGGGAGGACGCCATGGTTGCTTCCGGGTTCGTCGCTCGCACTTGGTAGAGGGTAAGTTTATTTATTTCACTGTTCAGGATGTTTTTAACATGGTCTGAGGACAGGGCTAATTACCCCGAAACGTTACTATACTTGTATTAAATTACTACATTTGCAAGACCCGGAGAGTGCTCTATTGTTTACCTTTGATGCACCCCGGGCAGACTAAATGGATTTATAGTGTGTGCAGAGCTTTGGGACTTTGTGAATATTCATTATTTGACTCTAGCACCCTTATACAATTGATTACCTCTTACCAAGTCTTTCACGTCACCTTGGTTCTATTGCACTTGGGACTTTTATTATGGCTGACACTGCATCTGATCATGATATTGAGAATGATATTCCTGGGGCCACTATATTTAATTTCACTCAGGATGATGCAGACCGCATCAGATTTGCTGCACTACCAGTGAGGGATATTAAAGAACAACCGGATCACATTTATTCTAAATTGCTAAAACTGAAAAAAAGATGTACTGATTTGGCATCACATGGCAGTTTCCTATCCGAATATCATCGGAAAATGTATATACCTAGAGGATTCAGGATGAAGAGTGTGCCGACAATTGGTAGGAACAATGCTGCCTTCTGCATCAAGTGGTGCAGCATTTTGAACAAGTGTTCATTAGACCTAATCCTCTTGGTAATTGAGGAGGTACGGACACTTATGCAAACAGCTGAGCTGGAGGTACAGAAATTTGAAGAACTGCATAAGCCTGTTTTGGAAGCATATAGTGAACACAATTGGCTGATTAAGTTGGAGCAGCAGGTTCAATCATACCAACAAGAACTCACTTTCTTTAAAAATAGAAAATGGGATATAGTCACTTCAGACTATAAGTAAAAGAGAGTTTATCGCTGGCTACTTAGTCCGGAAGAAAGGAGGATATTCATTGACTCTCGCCCTCGCAGGCCACGTTTCCACAAACCAAGGCATCTTACTACAGTTGACTCTTCTGGTAACAGCTATGAATCAGATGGGGCTGCCTTGCCACATACAGATATCGGTTCTAGCTCTCAAGGTGTTGTCATCCGGTCAAAAAACTTCAGGTGCGCAGGCCACACAGCAGGAGGGGGGGGGACAAGAGGAAGATCCCCCAAACAACACAGATTTTGACTGAGGATATAGTCATTAATCTCAGTTCCTACTGTCTGGTCAGCACCGCAATAATCTTTCACGGGAGGAGAGAACAGCTCTTAAAGGGCTACAGGATAATAAAGAGATTATCTTCCGTGAGGCTGACAAAGGTGGTGCCGTGGTGGTCTTAGACTACAAATATTACCAGGAAGAAGCTTTATCCCAGCTAAATGATCCCAACACCTACAGACGGTTACTTGGGGATCCTATTTGGACATTTAAGAAGCAAGTGGATACATCTTTACAATATGCACTCTCTGAAAAGCTTATTGATGCCCAACTTTAGGGGTTCTTAACAGTGCAATTTCCACGTACGCCAGTGTACGCCAAACATGCTACCTTACCCCCAGGGAGACCCATTGTCTCTGCTATTGGCTTTTTGCTTCAGCCTGTAGCCACTTACTTGGATTAATTGTTGCAACCGTTGGTTCGCAACATGCCATCGTTCTTGTTGGATTCCATGGCTCTAATTAGGGAACTCAAGCTCTTGAATACCTTAAAGGGGACTGAAATATTAGTCACCTTAGATGTTGTAAGTCTATACACTGTTATACCACACAATCAGGGTATTGAAGCTGTTCGCAATCATCTTTGTAGGTATCCTTTTGTTGGACCCAACATTGAATGGATCCTGGAATTATTACATCATTGTTTAACGATGAATTATTTCCGTTTTGAAAATCTATTCTACTTACAACTTTTAGGTACTGCGATGGGGTCAAGTGTGGCCCCTTCGTATGCTAACCTTTATATGGCCGAATTTGAACAACATCAGACTGACTTATTTTTGCATCCAAATATAAAGATCTTTCGGTGCTATATAGATGACCTTTTTATGATTTGGGATGGAACGATTCAGGACTTACAGTTATGGTTCCAACAATTGAATGAGATTCGTTCTACATTGCAATTTAAAATGCAGTATAGCGAACTGTCTGTGGACTTTCTTGATTTACGCATCTACAAGGATAAACAACATCTATCTACTACTTTATTTAGCTAAGCAACAGATAGGAACTCTTTGTTACAGGCCACCAGCTGTCATCCTCCGGCCTTAAAGAATGCTCTTCCCATCTCACAATTTAAATGAGTAGTTAGGAACAATAGTGATCCTTTACAAGCAAAACAACATCTTCTGGAAATGAAGTCAAGGTTCCTACAACGTGGGTATGGAGAACAACATCTAAACAATCACCTCAGGAAGTTTTGGGATTTGTCACAAGATGATGCCTTGGTGGCAAATACCAATAAGTCTAATATGGATAGGATGACATACTTGACTACTTATACGGTGGATAAGCAAGGCCTTCCAGCTATAATGAAGAAGGATTGGAATATAATGCATTCTAACTCTAGCCTCCCTTTCTCTAATATGGGACCGCCCAGAGTGAGCTTCAGAAAATCAAGATCCATTCGGGACACTCTTGTGAAAGTAGACCCTATAGGGTGCTATAAAAAACAGACATGGCTCAACCCACTGAAAAGGGGTTGCTATAAATGTCTGGGATGTATGACCTGCAATGGCCTGAATACCACAAAATCCTTTGTACATCCACATACCAATCAGTAATATATTATCAAACACAGGGTGACTTGTACCACTGAATATGTTGTGTATCTCATCCATTGTCCATGTGGACTTTACTATGTGGGCAAAACAATTGACAATCTACGTACCCGTATGGCCAACCACCGCACTGCCATTAGATCGGCTATTGATAAAAAACAATCTGACCAGCCTGTGGCTAGGCATTTTGCACTGGCTGGCCATACGGTGTCAAATCTTAGGTATGTCATTATTGATCACGTCCCCAGATTAACCAGAGGGGGAGACAGGGTGAAACTTCTTTTACAAAAAGAATCTCGGTGGATTTTTACTCTTAACACCTTGGCACCCAAAGGGTTAAATCTAAACTTAGATTGGCACTGTTTCCTATAATAAGGGCACTATTTCTATGCTGTTATGTACTCTGTGGTAGTGAGTTTATTATAATACTAGATTCTTTTGCTAACAATTTTTTGCTATGTTGCTATTTCTATTGTACCATATTCGCTCTATGCCTTCCAATATTGCCAGCATATATTGCGATGTGATTAGGCTATAGGCTCTTCTTTCGTTTTTCTCTCATGACTTTTGTGCTACAAAAGATTATTGGCATGTTAGTGGTTACTTTTAACATTGTTCAATTTAATATTGTGTTGCCGTATATATATTTCTACTAGGTAGCGTCATCCGGCTCCCATGGCAACCTTTGGCACTGTAACTCTGTGCAGATGGGCGGGCCTGCTAGTTCCGGATCTCACGCTTTGGATAGTAGAGGGTCGCGACTTCCGGTTGCCATGGCAACCTCCGGACCTGCACAGTGGTGCAGGGAGGACGCCATGGTTGCTTCCGGTTTCGTCGCTCGCACTTGGTGGAGGGTAAGTTTATTTATTTCACTGTTCAGGATGTTTTTAATATGGTCTGAGGACGGGGCTAATTACCCCAAAATGTTACTATATTTGTATTAAATTACTACATTTGCAAGACCCGGAGAGTGCGTCCTTTCTTATGCTCTATTGTTTACCTTTGATGCACCCCGGGCAGACTAAATGGATTTATAGTGTGTGCAGAGCTTTGGGACTTTGTGTATATATATATATATATAGATAGATAGATAGATAGATAGATAGATAAATATATATATATATATATATATATATATATATTTATATGCATTAGAGCCCTTCACAGTCAAACACCTTGCAATGTACTATATCCCTTTTTAACCCCTTGAAAACATTTTTACCAATATAAATGTTATATTTTTATTAAAATGTGTATATATGAGGGTAATACTTTATTTTAATGTGTTTACCTGGGTTTGTGAAACTTTTTTTAACCCATAATTTCAACTTGTAATATCAGTACTATTTAGCACGATTGCTATATCCGTTGTAAGTAGTTAGTGCCTAAAATGATGTCAGTTGTGCTAAACCTTCTCTGGTAAATCTGATTTACCATGTAATTATAATCTCAAATTGTACACTGATTTTGCGCGGTCCAGCAATACTACTTAATGCGCCAGCCACTAGCATTAGCGCCACTTGTAATCAGAGCCATTGGCCTCTATTTAACAAGGTCTGGCGGACCTGATCCAACAGTGTGGATCAGGTCCGCCAGACCTTGCTGAATGCGGAGAGCAATACGTTATATACTCTGTGGTAGTGAGTTTATTATAGTACTAGATTCTTTTGCTAACAATTGTTTGCTATGTTGCTATTTCTATTGTACCATATTCGCTCTATGCCTTCCAATATTGCCAGCATATATTGCGATGTGATTAGGCTATAGGCTCTTCTTTCGTTTTTCTCTCATGACTTTTGTGCTACAAAAGATTATTGGCATGTTAGTGGTTACTTTTAACATTGTTCAATTTAATATTGTGTTGCCGTATATATATTTCTACTAGGTAGCGTCATCCGGCTCCCATGGCAACCTTTGGCACTGTAACTCTGTGCAGATGGGCGGGCCTGCTAGTTCCGGATCTCACGCTTTGGATAGTAGAGGGTCGCGACTTCCGGTTGCCATGGCAACCTCCGGACCTGCACAGTGGTGCAGGGAGGACGCCATGGTTGCTTCCGGTTTCGTCGCTCGCACTTGGTGGAGGGTAAGTTTATTTATTTCACTGTTCAGGATGTTTTTAATATGGTCTGAGGACGGGGCTAATTACCCCAAAATGTTACTATATTTGTATTAAATTACTACATTTGCAAGACCCGGAGAGTGCGTCCTTTCTTATGCTCTATTGTTTACCTTTGATGCACCCCGGGCAGACTAAATGGATTTATAGTGTGTGCAGAGCTTTGGGACTTTGTGTATATATATATATATATATAGATAGATAGATAGATAGATAGATAGATAGATAAATATATATATATATATATATATATATATATATATATATATATATATATATATATATATATTTATATGCATTAGAGCCCTTCACAGTCAAACACCTTGCAATGTACTATATCCCTTTTTAACCCCTTGAAAACATTTTTACCAATATAAATGTTATATTTTTATTAAAATGTGTATATATGAGGGTAATACTTTATTTTAATGTGTTTACCTGGGTTTGTGAAACTTTTTTTAACCCATAATTTCAACTTGTAATATCAGTACTATTTAGCACGATTGCTATATCCGTTGTAAGTAGTTAGTGCCTAAAATGATGTCAGTTGTGCTAAACCTTCTCTGGTAAATCTGATTTACCATGTAATTATAATCTCAAATTGTACACTGATTTTGCGCGGTCCAGCAATACTACTTAATGCGCCAGCCACTAGCATTAGCGCCACTTGTAATCAGAGCCATTGGCCTCTATTTAACAAGGTCTGGCGGACCTGATCCAACAGTGTGGATCAGGTCCGCCAGACCTTGCTGAATGCGGAGAGCAATACGTTCTCCGTATTCAGCATTGCATCAGCAGCTCACAAGAGCTGCTGGTGCAACGCCGCCCCCTGCAGACTCGCTGCCAATCGGCCGCCAGCAGGGGGGGTGTCAATTAACCCGATCGTACTCGATCGGGTTGATTAATGGGCCCCCTAGTCTTTACCAGTTATATTTAATTTGGGATTTTTATTTAAAGTCAAAATATTTATTACCCTTGTGAAAAGAACATCATTGTTTTTATTTTATATAACTTGTATCAATTACCATATAGGATTCCTTATAAAGTTGTCTTTATAAACCCACTAATTTCTTAAGCTAAGCTATTTTCTGACCATCTCTCAATGTAGTATATTATCCTGCTGGTGGTTCTTGCTTCTGTAAATAGTCTCATAAACACAATGGTAAGTTAAACTCTCTCTATATGGAGAGGAAATAATCTGTCACCAAAGTGTATTGCGTTGTGTTTTTTTTAGCAGTGAATAAACACTGTGGTTTCTATGGTGGGTAACATTTGACCCATATTAGTCCTCTAAATTATTCTAGCTTGTTTTAACACATTAATAAATACTATAATTTGCTGTTCTTTATTTAACACATTCTTAGCCTTTGATGGGGCAAAACACTGGATACAAGCTAGATGTAATGATTTGTTCAAAACAAAAGTTAGCCTGAAAAAAATATATACATGTATTTTTATAAAAATGTATTAGTTGTTTAAATAAAAAGCAATAAGTCTAACATTTTTGGCTCCATTATTTAAGAGGCCTCACCATGGTATAACTTTGGTTTCCCTCTGCTGAGGCCAATTGGGTGCAAATATAAACAAGTTGGTAGCAGGGCTGGCGCTTGCATAAGGCCGGTTAGGCAACCGCCTTAGTGTGCCCCAGCAGGGGGGTGTAAACTGCCGGTGATCATGTGTTGCAGCAGTAACATTATGATTTATTTTTTTTTACAACTGATGCTGGGCACTGGCTCAGATTTTTCTTTGCATAAATGTTTTGTTGATAATCTATTTATATAGCCCACCTGGGGTGTTTTTGTAAAAATGTATAATTTTGCTTATTTTTAAACAACATTGTGCTGATTTTCAGACTCCTAACCAAGCCTCAAAGTTTTAGACTTTAGACTTCAGAGTGCTTCTGTTTGTATAATGGGTCTTTTCATATGCAGAGTAGGGGGTAGGGAGGGAGGGTCTGCTATCAGCTCCTTTCAGTGGGTGTTTCAACCTAACATCATCAACAGTGCTAAATTGAGAACTTCTAGGTAATTTGTGAAAGGTTGTGTTCCCCAGAAAGTGAGTATATAAAAAAACTTTGCAAAATTTGATAATGGTAGTAATTTGGAAAGTGTCTTAAAACTGCATGTTCTATCTAAATCATAAAAGTTTATTTAGACTTGACTGTCCCTTTAAGAGATGGTTATATGAAGCTAAAATTTACAGAAAAAGAAAGAAAGATTCTTGTTAGATTTTTTGATGCCTGAAATATTTGGTAAAGGAAATTGAAAAAAAAAGAAAACAAGGGAAAATCCTCATAAGATTTGTGATCCCATTATGTTTTCATAAGTTTGTGATGATTTATTTAGATTGCAACTGACATTTTGGAAAATGCTTGTGTATAGTAAACACTTCTCCTATGTAAGCAAATAGTATTTTGCTTTACCTGTTGACGTCACTTGTTCATTAAAGGGACATTAAAGGGATATTCCAGTCAAAATTTAAATGCACATAGAGGAATTACATCTTTGAGATGAAATGTATTTGCAATATACATGTAGTGGCAAAAATGCTTCTAGTAAAAGTTATCACTGTTTTAGTGGTAACATTTTTCTCTGCATGTGCATGCCAAGCACGTGAAGATATTCTCAGTGCACCAATATTTTAAATATTGAAGGCTATTATTTATACATCAGTATTGTATGCAGTAACAACCAAAATTATTTGGCTATCGCCTTAAAACTCAAATCTGACTCACATTGTGAGACTACCTTCAGAGATCACTATTACACTCCATTCTAATACTGGTGGACATAGTGATCCCAATAAAATCAGTTAATTGTGTGTGTTTTTAAGTTTATTTTTTCCCTTTATTGTTAAAGTTGAACCAATTAATAAAAGTTATATTTTACATAAAGAAATCTTCATCCTATTTCTCACTGAGAATTGTTATTAATAGCATATACTTATACCCTTTTGAATCATATTGCTACAAATCCAGATATAAATCTTGAGTGCTATATGTGTATTCTTTATAGGAGTTTCTCAAACTCACTAGTTTTAAGTTAAGTCAATACACAGCACCATTTCACTCAATATCCATCTTACTATATGTAAGACAGCAATCTAGATATTTGAGTTACTAGGAGTCTGAACATTGCCATTAGTAGTGCCATTGGTTACCCATTTGTTCTCAAAAGCACCTAAGCCTCTCTTAGAAAGTGCTGTGTTTAAAATGCTGGTGCATGGTGCATACTTAAATACACATTTGAAACAGCTATAGCTTTTATTAGAAGCATTTTTGCTAATGCATGTATATTACACAAATGCTTCAATTCAAAACTGAAATGCATCCATGTGGAGGGCAAACTAACTTGCAGTAATTTTAACAGCGCCACTTGTAATATGAATTTGAGCGTAAAGAACATTGCAATCTCGTGATCGCGTTTATGTTCCTCACGCTAAGGATAGCGCTCCACCAGTAATCTAGGCCAAAGAGTAATTGTTGTTTTATTGTAAAATGGGCAAACATGGGCATTCCATGGGTGTATATCCATATATCCATGGGTGTATATCAAGTTGTCTCTCAAATCCCAGCATAATTCCCTAAACAGTTTTGCCCTCACTGCTTTTTCTCGCAAATTAAAAGGTGATGAGTTTTAATCCTAACACTCAAAACACTTATTACTCTGAAAGGAAAATTTACGCAAATGAAAATGAAAAAACAGCAATTGTAAGGTCCAGTGCTCTGAAAACAGAGAAATTTGATTTGTATTAGGCATAATATTAAAGTTTAAACATACGCCAGTTTCTCCCTGTGTACTTCGTCCTCCATTGTGAACTTTTAAATAGCAGAGAGCTCTCATTATGTCTACGGAAGACATCTAGCCACTCACAGGAACAGTCCCCTTTTTTATAGAATTCCATGAGGGCTGCCCTGCGAGTCTGAGCAAGAAAAGCCATTTCTAGACTGGCAACTTTTTTGGGATTTGGACCCTAAGTAAAGTGATAGAGTACATAAACCTGATTTCTCTGCAAGTTCAACCCATTTTAATGGGTTGTGGTTCCAAAGAACGATACAAGAAATATCATATATAAAAATAAACCTAAAGATAGAATTCTAGTAAATTTTATACTCTGCAGCTGCTATAAAAAGTCATAGGAAACACATTAAGAGAATAACAATTTTACAGTACACTGTCCCTTTAAAAAGGCCTCTCGAGCATGTTTATTTTATGTTGTCTTATTTAGCCAATTAGTAACAGATGTGAATGATCTTCTGTCCTGATTTAAAGGGACACCAAACCCAATTTTTTTCTTTAACGATTCAGATAGAGCATGCAATTTAAAGCAACTGTCTAACTCCTATTATCAATTTTTCTTCGTTCTCTAGCTATCTTTATTTAAAAAGCAGGAATGTAAAGTTTATGACCCGGCCCATTTTTGGTTCAGACCTGGGTTATGCGTGCTTATTGGTTTGCTAAATGTAGGCACTAATAAGCAAGTGCTATCCAGGGTGCTGAACCTAAAATAGGCTGGCTCCTAAGCTTTAAATTCCTGCTTTTTAAAAAAAGATAGCAAGAGAACGAAGAAAAAATGGATAATAGGAGTAAATTAGAAAGTTGCTTAAAATTGCATGCTCTATCTGAACCATTAAAAAAAAAAATTGGGTTTAGTGTCCCTTTAAGTAATCATTGTATATTATACTGAAAGGTCAATTATACAATATGCCCTACTGTGGAGAGTTGAAAAATCTAATTTTTCAGTGGAAAACACAGTAAAAGCAGACAAAATGGTATGCTGCATACATATCTTTTTGTGGCTAATGAAACATTTTAGTTTTTTAGTTTCATTTTCTTTTAATGATCTAATATAAATACAATAACATATAAACTGTGCAATTTAAATTTGATTTGAAACTGTACATTTCACATTTTATTAATCGTATATAATTTGGGCACAGTAATTTAATTTCCTCAACATGCTACCCATTTAATTAACCTGGATTCAGACCTGACAATCAATTTACTTACAAGGGCAAAATAAATATCCGTAGGTAATTAGATAAAACATGTTTCAAAACAGTTATTAAACCTGTTCATTTTTCTGAAAAATACTCAAGGGTCATCATATAAATGTTGTGCTTCTTATATACATATCTAAATAGTGCTTTACTTTTTTTTATTATTTGAATAAACTTTTAAAAGCAAAAATGCAAGGATGGAGCATTTTTTATCTGTGTTGTACTAATTGGCAGTAAGGTCAGTGACCCAATAAATTAGGCTCCATTAATACTATTAAACATTACCCACACTAAAATTATAAGTAGCACTTTAATTCATATTAGCCCCTATTCACACACACACCCATATATATCGTCTGGGGTTGCTGTGTTCCTTGTTCAGAGAGGAATTGCCTGGTATTTCGGCGCTGGACTGACTGTAATAGGGTGGATCAGACTGATATACTACAGGAAAGTTCTACTGTGTGAAAAGCATTATTGGGCTAAAAAGCTGCACCCAGGTGGTAAATTGCCATAGAACAGGCTAACAATGGTATTGAGCCAGTTGTTCATTTCTGTGAGTGCATTTCTCTCTGTATGTATTTAGTCTCCCTATGGGAAAAGAAATGGGGCAACCAGACGTGGACTCCTTGTTCAGTGTGCTTAGAGGAATATGGCTACACCTCACTGACGAGGTCCAATGAAGGCCGAAACGATCGTCTGGGGTTGCTGTGTTCCTTGTTCAGAGAGGAATTGCCTGGTATTTCAACGCTGGACTGACCGTAATAGGCGGGATCAGACTGATATACTACAGGAAAGTTCTACTCTGTGAAAAGCATTACTGTAAATTGCCATAGAACAGACTAATAATGGTATTGAGCCAGTTGTTTGTTCCTGTGAGTGCATCTCTCTCTCTCTCTCTCTCTGTCTCTCTCTCTCTCTCTCTCTCTCTCTCTCTCTATATATATATATATATATATATATATATATATATATATATACAGGGAGTGCAGAATTATTAGGCAAGTTGTATTTTTGAGGATTAATTTTATTATTGAACAACAACCATGTTCTCAATGAACCCAAAAAACTCATTAATATCAAAGCTGAATATTTTTGGAAGTAGTTTTTAGTTTGTTTTTAGTTTTAGCTATTTTAGGGGGATATCTGTGTGTGCAGGTGACTATTACTGTGCATAATTATTAGGCAACTTAACAAAAAACAAATATATACCCATTTCAATTATTTATTTTTACCAGTGAAACCAATATAACATCTCAACATTCACAAATATACATTTCTGACATTCAAAAACAAAACAAAAACAAATCAGTGACCAATATAGCCACCTTTCTTTGCAAGGACACTCAAAAGCCTGCCATCCATGGATTCTGTCAGTGTTTTGATCTGTTCACCATCAACATTGCGTGCAGCAGCAACCACAGCCTCCCAGACACTGTTCAGAGAGGTGTACTGTTTTCCCTCCTTGTAAATCTCACATTTGATGATGGACCACAGGTTCTCAATGGGGTTCAGATCAGGTGAACAAGGAGGCCATGTCATTAGATTTTCTTCTTTTATACCCTTTCTTGCCAGCCACGCTGTGGAGTACTTGGACGCGTGTGATGGAGCATTGTCCTGCATGAAAATCATGTTTTTCTTGAAGGATGCAGACTTCTTCCTGTACCACTGCTTGAAGAAGGTGTCTTCCAGAAACTGGCAGTAGGACTGGGAGTTGAGCTTGACTCCATCCTCAACCCGAAAAGGCCCCACAAGCTCATCTTTGATGATACCAGCCCAAACCAGTACTCCACCTCCACCTTGCTGGCGTCTGAGTCGGACTGGAGCTCTCTGCCCTTTACCAATCCAGCCACGGGTCCATCCATCTGGCCCATCAAGACTCACTCTCATTTCATCAGTCCATAAAACCTTAGAAAAAGCAGTCTTGAGATATTTCTTGGCCCAGTCTTGACGTTTCAGCTTGTGTGTCTTGTTCAGTGGTGGTCGTCTTTCAGCCTTTTTACCTTGGCCATGTCTCTGAGTATTGCACACCTTGTGCTTTTGGGCACTCCAGTGATGTTGCAGCTCTGAAATATGGCCAAACTGGTGGCAAGTGGCATCTTGGCAGCTGCACGCTTGACTTTTCTCAGTTCATGGGCAGTTATTTTGCGCCTTGGTTTTTCCACACGCTTCTTGCGACCCTGTTGACTATTTTGAATGAAACGCTTGATTGTTCGATGATCACGCTTCAGAAGCTTTGCAATTTTAAGAGTGCTGCATCCCTCTGCAAGATATCTCACTATTTTTTACTTTTCTGAGCCTGTCAAGTCCTTCTTTTGACCCATTTTGCCAAAGGAAAGGAAGTTGACTAATAATTATGCACACCTGATATAGGGTGTTGATGTCATTAGACCACACCCCTTCTCATTACAGAGATGCACATCACCTAATATGCTTAATGGGTAGTAGGCTTTCGAGCCTATACAGCTTGGAGTAAGACAACATGCATAAAGAGGATGATGTGGTCAAAATACTTGTTTGCCTAATAATTCTACACTCCCTGTATATATATATATATATATAGATATAGATAAAGATATATATATATATATATATTTATCTATATATTTGATTTAACCCTGAAATGAGCTTTACCTAAGCAGCAATCAGAAATCTATCTGCTACTAAAGGGGTCCAATAAGAACGAAATTTCTGTATTTCCTGCAATCACGCTATTAAGGGATCACTGTGTTAAAACAGTATTTGAAGCAAAAAGTCTGAGATTTTGCATATCCAATTTACATATCTTACCCCAAATCCTCTTGTGCATTGGTAACAATGTATATGGAGTTTTACTGGGGAAAAGCAAGCGGGGATACTTGCCTAGATGTGCCAATTTCCTATGCAATTTTGTTTATTTATTTACTTTTAAAACATGGAGGATTTTATTCTCAAACTTATCTCCTCCATAATTTTAATGAATAATATATATGTAAAACTTAGAAAGAGAAATTAGGGCATATAATAATACCCTAAATATAGAAGGGAAAAAAATAGCACACAAGATAAGTGAAAAAAAATCAGATTTAATAAACTACTAAATACATCCAAATGGCATTCGCCCATTTACACCTTGTAGTACTGCATAGAGCAAGCGTATCACAAACAAACAGATATATATATATACATATATCTATACAGGGGAACCTTAAAACAGTACATACACGGTATTTATAACTAGTAACTAGCCTGTATGTGATCAGATACCAAATAGCCATATAAAATGCAAGCATAAATTGAATTAACTAGTTATAGAGCCAGCTGGACTCCTGCATATGAACGAACAGACAGGGAATTGGACCGCAGTAAAAACTGCACACAAGATCCCACAGCGTGTTTGATACAAATAGTCTTGTTCCCAAAATTGACCGCAGATCAGATTTCACATAAGTTCAGACATATAGTACAGTAGTTGGTATACTTGCACTCATCATTGGGAATTAGTAACTGCAGATTCGGCTGTACATTGAATCATAAGTATATTGTTTGTGTGGAAAATGTTGCACTTATCTTAATGCGTATGTTAGCGTTCACGTAGCCTTCAAACCTCTGAAACTCTCACTGGGCATGATCTCAGTATGACAGATCGAGTGGAGGAGTAGCCTCAACTGCCACATCTTTTCTCATTGGTTACAGGCGTCAAAGTCCGTTCCTTATTGGCCCACACAGTTTACGCTGAGGAAACAGTTATCCACACTCAATACAGTGTATCGGACCTTACCACAGATGTACCATAAATGTAACTATATACATCCAACATGCATATATCATGTACAGCGAGTCTTACCACAGATGTACCGTTCTTTGTGACTGCTTGTGCTGCTCACTCTGCTGCGGATAACCACCGTATCACAAAGGTTGAAAGTTATGCATTATCCATGGTGTAATTCCACACAGCAATGTCTTGCTACAGGTGCAGATATAAACAGCAAGCCGTCAAATTTTTTAAAAGCTGGTCAGCCGTGTAGCTGATGGTTCCCACTTCTATGAACCTAGGAGATAGTCGACTTACTCCACAGGTAAAGACACATAGGTGTCAAACACACAAAGTGCCAACGCACGTTTCACCCCCACAATGAATATGTGTCACAGGGGCTTGTTTGGTCCACTTTGGACCTCCTCATTTTATAGCACCTGAGGCTATTTAATTAGGATACACTGTCTTGCACTTTCTTAAAGGAACATATCAGCACATATAATAAACGTATTTATGCCACTGCCCTTCTTACATAGTTAAACAAATGGGAGATATCTTATCATTTTTTGCACATAACACATAATTCCTAGTGTATTTTGTGATTTTCTATCTCCCAATTTTGCTGGATACCTTCACTCTATTGATATGACATTCACCCTATCAGATAGAACATTAATGTATATACCATAAATATACAAATCAAGCTGTGCATTACCTCAAATTCTTATACTGCACCTTACAGGAAACTAGCAAACTCCAATTTGTCATTTAAACCTACAGGGATTCTACTTCTCCATTATGTTTAAAGTTAAAATGTCTCGTGACATTGGTATCTCTGGAATATAAAACTAGTTAATTCAATTTATGCTTGCATTTTATATGGCTATTTGGTATCTGACCACATGCAGGCTAGTTACTAGTTATAAATACTGTGTATATACTGTTTTAAGGTTCCCCTGTATAGATATATGTATATATATATATATATGTTTGTTTGTGATACGCTTGCTCTATGCAGTGCTACAACGCGTAAATGGGCGAATGCCATTTGGATGTATTTAGTAGTTTATTAAAACTGATTTTTTTTCACTTATCTCGTGTGCTATTTTTTTTCCCTTCTATATTTAGGGTATTATTATATGCCCTAATTTCTCTTTCTAAGTTTTACATATATTTTACAATCTAAGGGAAGCACCGATAAGCAATCAATAGCGGTATTAACTACTATCTCTATTTTTCTATATAAAGTATACATCATTTTAATGAATATATATATATATATATATATATATATATATATATATTGTATATATGTTTTTCCATATCTATTACATGCTTTTGCATAAAAGGAACAATTCTTTATAACAGTTACAGTGATTTGTCTATTTCCTATTTTCTATTGGTTATCTTGCCTTTCTTAGTATGCCCTAAATTATTCTTGATCAATGGGAAGGTATAAGATGGGGCATACCATTGGTAGGAGTGTGTTAGAATAAGGTGTCCCACTGAGGGGACCTAGAAGTTGTGTATTTAGATAGTTTTGCTGGGGCGACATCAGTCCTATGTATTAAGGTAGACATTTTTTATTGGGAGTTAATTAGGGTAGGGGTTAACTGTGGGGGCATTAAGTATTATATGGGTTATTCTGTAAGGGATATTAATATTAAAAAGGTTATTAGGATAGAAAATAATCAAGAAAGGTGTTATTAGTGTAGACTACATACAAAGAAGGATAATTGGATAACTGAATTTATTGAAGTAGGGGGTAAATAAAATATGAAAATAATTTTCTATGACAGCTATTAATGGTGGGGTTTTAAGAGTGGGATTTTCCATAGTTTAGGGTGTCTCCTGATATAGTAATTGCAATGATGGGGTTACTATAAGTTAGGATAACTGGTGAGGGACATTTGGTGTTTGCTTTTTTTTCTGTTGGTTAGTGAGATACCTAAGGGTGTTGTGGTACCCATTGTTGATTAACTGGTGGATACAGTGAGGAATTCCTGTTACATAGTTAAAGATTGGTTTTGAGTAAACAGAAGGATATTGTATAGTACTGGTGGTGAGGAGGTTAATATTGGGCTTGTAGTTCATGAGAATAATGATGTGGTGGCTTCTGGTGGCTGAGGGGTTAATGATGAGTTGGTATATGGCAATTATAGAATTAATGATGGGGTGGGGGCTGGCAGGGGGAAATGAGGAGGGGGTGGGGGAAACGGAGCCGTGAAGGGTGATGAAAAATTGAAGAGGTGAATATTAGTGTAAAACTACTAAGTCAATTTACAAGTAATTTTTAAATGACATAGGGCTAGATTATGAGTGGTGCGCTAATTGTAGCGTTCGGAGCAATATAGGGTATTTCTCTGATTTCTGCGCACAATGTAAATATTGCATATTACCAGATGAAAACAAACTCATTCGCTTGAGCGCAATCAAAAAATTTAAAAAGCTACACAAAAAACATCAAAAATACATTTAACAGTACAGTTACATTCAAAATAATACTGTCTGATCAAAAATATTTTTAAAAAATTGCATTAAAAAGTTATATCAGCTCAAAGATATGAGGTCTCAGGTGTTAAAATAAAAGGCTGCCAAAGGGCTTTAACATAGAGATACATATATATGTATATGCATGTGTTTATATGTTTATATGTGTGTGCATATGTATTTATATGTGTATATATGTATTTACAGACATATATATATATATATATATATATATACACACTGTATATATATATATATATATATATATATATATATATAGTATATATACACATATAAACACATAAATACATGTATAGACATATATATATATATATATATATATATATATATATATATATATATATATATATAGGTATACATACATATACTTTGCAGTCAAGTAGCTGAAAACATGAAAAATCATATTTATGCAATATTCATATTTAACAAAGTGTTTAACTGTGTATGCACTGTAAATATTTCATATTCCAATGTTATTCACATATCGGAATATGTTCTAAGTATTTTTAAATAGCTATTCCTTTCCTATATATATATATCTGTATTTATCTATACCTATATATAATCATATATATATATATATATATATATATATATATGGTTTTTTTTTTTATTATTTATTTATTATTATTTTTTTACAAAAAAAATCATCAAATATATAGAAAAATGTATTTAAGAATAAATAGAACATATTCTTCTATGTGAAGAACACTGGAATATGAAATATTCATATTTCATGTCGGGTTTAGCACACTTGAATAAATGCAAACAGGTTAGCGTGCAAGTATAGGTGTTAGTTTTTGTTTTGCAGATTGCATTCTCCATTGAAGTTTACAGGAGAATACACTAAGGTGGTTGCGATATTCGAAGTTCAACATTTTGTGCGCGTCATGTTTTTACTTTTAACTTGTAATACGAATGCGACCCAATGTCTGCAAAATGCCTGGTCTAGAGAAGTTAACATGTAAGTGGGAGAACAAAATTGCTCTCTACTCGTAATCCAGCCCGATATTAGGTAAAATTAAGTTGCTGCAAATCTGGTAAAGGGTTAAAGTTGTGTAATTCTGAAGTTCGTCTAGGTTTATTTTCATTTAATTGCTTTTTAATGGATAGTGTAAGTTTGGCCTGACTTGCACTTGCCTTGACTGAGTATATGCCTGATAAAATGGCTGCTGTTCGGGAGGAGAAACGTGTTGCATTAAAGTTTTCAAAACACACACAGATTGTTTTTATAGGGTGTGCGCTCACCCTGCTGCTAACATAGTCCGATTTGGCAAGTCTCTTTTTCTACAGATCATAGTTGCAGATCGATAAAGCATCCCACCAGGTCCCTGTCTGGAGGAGATCATGTTAGGTATGTTAGGTTCATAACAAAGGAGTCATGGAAGAAACATCACAGCACTACTAGCACCTTATCATTCCGGTGCCACCACAATTGTGAGTTTGACTACCTTCTTTATATTCTATCACATTCCTAGCATGGTTAAGCTATGAGGCGCCCCTTCTTTTCTTCTATTGTCCACATAATTCTGCTGTAAACGGTGATTACAAGTGGAGTAGCTTCTTTGTCACCATTGTCTTTGCAGTGACTTTTGACACAGTCTGACTTTAAAAACTTTTTACTCATTTAGGGTTTGTGATATATATGGATCATTATTTTTTCAGATGATGACTCTCATATTGCATATTGTTATATGGTGTTTGAAATATTGTTATATGGTACATTGCTCACACAATATATACTATAGCTTGAGCGCCCCCTTAAAACATATTTAGTATTTGTCTATTAGTAATGTGTATATATATATATATATATATATATATATATACACACATACATACATACATATATATGTCTATATTTGTGTACATATGTATTTATATGTGTATATACAGTATGTATTTACAGACATATATACACATAAATACATAAGTATACATATATAGACATATGCAGAAGTGCATTGGAGCCCTTTGCAGATGAAAACATTAAAACATATTTATTCAATATTCATTTTCAATAAATGTTTTAACTGTGTATTTATTATAAATATATCTATACCTATATATAGAATCATATATATTGTACCAAAATGCAAATGTTCATATGTTCTTGTTGGGTTTGCACACACGAGAATATGTGATCAGGTTTGCGTGCGATTTTGGTGTTAGGTTTTTTTTTCCACTTTTTTTTCTCCTTTGACTTCTATGGGGGAATACATGAACGAGCATGCAATATTCTAAGTTCAGCTTTTTGCGCTCGTTGGGTTAGTACACAAAACAGTCTTCTTTCAACTCATAACATGAGCGCAACCTGATGCATGCAAAAATCTTACTTCTAGAGCAGTTAATGCTCGAGCAGGAGCGTTATTTAGCGCTCCACTTGTAATCTGGCTCTTACTGTGCCCATCTTAAACCAACCTCTTCCAACATTTTGCAACCATTTATCTGAATAGGTAGTAAAGAAGCTTTGTGAATAGACACCCAAAGTGAATTTAAGTGTCTGATGAATGTTAAAAAGTGTTTTACATAAGCAATAATATAACTAATATTAAAATAGATAACTAATATTGCACAAATAAAATGTAGGTTTCTGAATAAAATAAAGTTTAGATGTAAATATCCATAGGTTCAATTTACTTTATTTGAAGGAATAAATACATTTCATTTTAATTTATTCTATTGCAATTTTTTAATTAAGTGGTTACATTATGTCTGAATTTGTAAATTGTGATGAAAGTAAAAAAACAAAAACTAATCTATCTCACTTTTGTAGTAGGAAAAAAAAAAATAGACATTCCTAACTACATTTAATTGTAGAATATTGCACACATTATAGTAAAGTTCAACATTTTGTTCTGTTCAATTTAAAACATATTAGTTAACAATTGTATAATAATATGTTGTGATTAGTTTAACCAGCCGGTGTTACCATTGCACTAATATTGCTGAAATAAGAAATAAGTGGTTTGTATGTAATTATTTTTTGCATGCAAGAATAGGAGAGAAAAAATTCCCTTTTCATTATTTTCTGTCTCCATTTAAATCTTATGGCACGAAACCCTTGAAGCTTGCACTTCTAATATAGGGAGAATGTGTCATGAAATGGATCAAAGTGCACAGCTCTATAGCCAAGCTCTCTCTAGAGCTCCCACTTACTTTTTAAATAGGGTAGCAACGACCTCACACTGAGATTATAGAAAAAAAAACTAATAGTGTCTCATTGGCTCTGCTTGGGTCTCACTAAAGAGGTGCAAATGAAAAGGGATTAAAGACTTTCCCCTTCTGTAGTGGCGGAGTCCCTTGGTGATTGTCATGTGATAATAAAGAGGCAGCAGCGGGGGTCTCTGTATCTCTGTAATCATTACAAAACCAAGCTGGAGAGAGAAAGAACTGCTAGGAAAAGCTATAGCTGCTGTATCTCCTCATCTGTGTTCCCTCTCTCAGCATCCTTGGACCCAAGCAACTCTTCTATCAGCAAAGAGTAAAACTGCAACATCCTTTCAGTCTCTGCAGATATGTTAATCATCATCTCCCAGAAACTGCTTTTGAGCTAGCTAATATTGCAAATCCCAGTGATTTATCACTTCTTGCTGCTGAACTCTGCTTTTTATTCTTTTATATGATCTGACTGTCAGGTTACAGCTGGAGGGTGGAGAGACAAAGCGTCCTGAAGGCAAGTACAAGAGCAAACTTTTTCAAAGGACAATTCTTATTTTTGCCTAGGCAAGCTAATCATAAAAACGCAAACTGACTTTCTGGACTTTACTAGTATATGCAGTAGGAGACATACCTATTTTCAAAGATTTTATAAAACAGCCTTGTGATTTTATTTTCTTCTGCTACATACAGTAGACTTTTCTCTGCAACCCTTTATATTGATATATACATACTGTGCTCAAGTATAGAAATTTATCAAATCACAAAAAATGCCTCGACCAGGAAAGAATTCATACAGTGACCAAAAACCGCCATACTCTTATATTTCATTGACTGCCATGGCAATACAAAGCTCAGCAGAAAAGATGCTGCCACTAAGTGATATTTACAAGTTCATCATGGACAGATTCCCCTACTACAGAGAAAATACACAAAGGTGGCAAAACTCTCTCAGACATAACCTCTCTTTCAATGACTGTTTTATCAAGATCCCAAGAAGACCAGACCAGCCAGGAAAGGGTAGTTTTTGGGCTCTTCATCCAGATTGTGGAGATATGTTTGAAAATGGAAGTTTCTTAAGGAGAAGGAAAAGGTTCAAAATCCACAGGGCAGAACAACTTGCTTCCAAAAACCATCAGATGATACATTACTTTCATCACCAACACAACCAACCCAAACTAGGTTTCACTAATGCTGAAGGTAACACAGTATCTGGTATTGGGAGATTGCCTCAGTTTCAACCATATAATATAAATGGAAGTCAGTCCACTGGATTTAAACATCCTTTTGCAATAGAGAACATTATTGGCAGAGACTACAAGGGAGTAATGGCTGGTGGACTTCCTTTGGCATCAATGATGCATCACCTTGGATATCCAGTACCCAGCCAAATAAGCAACATGGTAAGTTCCATGTGGCCACATGTTGGAGTGATGGACTCAATGGCAAGTATGACAATGCCACAAGAATATGGACATTTTGGAGTTCCCATGAAAAGTATTTGTCATGCTCCTAATCAGACTATTCCAGCAGTCCCTGTACCTATAAAACCAACAGCTTCTCTTCCCCCTGTATCTGCATTAACAAGCCTGACTGTAAACCCCTCTAACTTGTGTTCCTCTCCAGTGTCGCAAGCAGCAGTGACAGTTTCACTTTTAGAGCAGCCTCCTTCCTCACAATCAGAAAACAAGGGAAGCATTTTGCACTCTGTCCTGGTGCATTCTTAAACAGATATGGTATTTGTTTACAGTGTACGTTTAATGTAACTATAACAAGTATATTAAATATAATACCACAATTTGCTGTAAATTGAAAGAAAAGAATTGCATTTGGCTAGTAATGAGGTGCTCTTCTGACAATTGCAATATATATTATATATATATATATATATATATACATATATATATATATATATATATATATATAATATATAATATATATATATATATAACATATAATATATATATATATATATATATATATATATATATATATATATATATATATATATATATAAAAGAAACCAGAAACAGAGTAAACATATATAGGAAACTGGAAAGTGGTTGAAAGTGCACGCATGACAAGATAATTCAAAGTTTGCAAGTTATAATCACCCAAACTATAACCTGACCTTTTTTTAATTTCAATATATTTGTAACACATGAAATGTTGCATGATTGTTCTCATATTTACTAAATATGAAGATATGATTTTCATAGAATTTATAGATTTAAAAAATTATAATATGCTACTATGTCACATTATATTATCTATGATTACTTACATGCACATAGACCTTAATTAATTTACATAGATGTATTTAACAAGAACTTGCAATTTTTTGTTTTAAAAAATACATGCTGTAAAATATTCATTTGTGCACTTTGTTATCTATCAATTATATAAACAAGTGTTTGCTGTGTACTAGATCCTCTGGATTATCTCAATCACAAATATTGGATAAAATCACAATTATTAAATGCAATCAAAGTAATTATTTTATAATTCAAATATCTATAAATGTTAAAAATATTCTGCTGGAATATCAGAAACAGATTTATATGAGTAAACACAATAATAATTTTTAATTTGTTGATTTAATAAGATGAATAATTCATTTTTTCACTCTTAGAGTTATTAGAAAAAAATCTCATACTAGTAGTTGTTACAGGAAGAAAGTAAATGTTTTACCTTAAATAAGTTAATATGCGTTTTAAGTAATACACAATTTATTATTTACACTATTTCCTTCTACTAAATGATTCAATAAATGTACTGTATCATATGAATATTAATTCAATAGAAACAAGAAAATAACTATTTTTTTTTATCTTACAAATGTTTCTGTTTCCTTTAACGGAATCTAATACATTTTATTTAAAAGTCATTAAATCTAAAACAATAATTTGTTTTTACAAAAAGAAAATCAATGTTGATTTAGTATTTAATAAAAAATAAGTGTAAATGTGTACTAAGCAACATTTTCAAAATTGGAAATATTTCATTATCAACTACTTTGTACCCTACTTTTTGAAGCATCAATACCTTTTTTATATATATATACACATGCGCACACACATAAATATTTAAAATATTTTTATTATTAATCAAAATAATTTAGACCTGGAATTTGTTTCATTTGATCATTAAATTGTACCAGTAACATTCTGTATTACATTTTTAAAATTGTATGTTTGAATTTTCAAGAAAAAGCACTTTATTGTATAAAAAGTAAATTTGATGTACCTGTGGTAATGTATATTTTCCCCTATCTTTACATTGTTTTATAATATTTTATTTATGCACTATATAAATCTGTGAATAAATTGTTTTCTTGACCTGTAGTGATATCGCATTAAAATATATTTCCAAAACAGAGTATATAATTGTATTTTTTGCAAAATATTGATATTGTAAAAATATATATTTTAGTTCAACAGAATTAGAAGAATAAAAAATAGACAAATGTTTTCTGACACAAAATTGTATGTTATGACCTATGGCACAGTTTTTTTTTGTTGCAGCTATAATAGATAAGAAAAATGACATAATTATTGCTATTATTGATAAGCTTATGCTTTATAGTTAATGGTGTTCATCTTCTATATTTTAGGATAATTAATTCACATATACAATCGGTTAAATTGAAATAATTTCCTCTTTAAAAAAGAAAAAAGTTCATCCACCTTTCTGAGTGTTTCTGATAATGATTTTTAAATATGAAGGTTAAAAAATAAAAAGGAATCAACAGGAATATTATATTGAAAAATCAGGTAATCAGTACTTTTTTCTATCTATCATCTATCAATCTAATCTATCTATATATCTACTAGCAAACTATGTGAATATTGAATTGTTTAAATTAATACTGTGGTGTGCAGAATTTATTGTAATGGAAATTATTTTAGCAAATATATGAAAAATGAAGACAAACTCTTAGGAAAGTAGCATGCAAAAATAAAAAATAACCCTTACAGCAAAATATCATAAAAAATATATAATTAACAGTTACATTAAAATATTGATCATAAATAAAGAAAACAATAACAAAAAGGGGACTCAAACAAACATTTCATTTTATTGATTTTTTTTACATTTTGAATGCTCTGTTCCTCATCTCTAAAGAATTCATAGCGCTTCCACAAAAGTGTCACTTATTTAAGTATCACTTATGGTATCAGAGGGAGTTCAATTTTACTACATATATATATATATATATATATATATATATATATATATATATATATATATATATATATCTAATATAATAAAAAAACATGCAAAGCCTCAGAGCATAACAATTAGTAATTTTAACTACATTAAATGAAATCCATTTTAGCTACTTTTGATAAAACAAGACTAAACAGGTCCTATGCGTGTGGCATATTTATTTCTAACAATGTAAATTATATATATATACCTGTATATTAGACCTGCAATTACAGCTGTCAGAAAAATAGGGAGCTCAAAAGAAATGGTGATTAACAGATTCAGACAGATAGCATAATCAAAGGTTATAGGTAGACTCATTTACTAGAGATATACATTAAAAAAATGTGCCTAAATGATTAATTGCTGAGAACAGACAAATAAGAAAAATTAAACAGAAAGGATAGAGGGAAATAATTTGCAAATTTAAAAACACAATGACAAAAATATTGTAATTAAACTGTTTATTTTTTTAGCTTTGATTTAATTATTTGGTTTTATTGCCACCAGTTTTAGGAACAAAAGCATATAATTTGTAAAAAAAAAAAATATATATATATATTATTATTATTATTATTTGAGCATGGAAATAAACCTTTGCGATTTTTAAGCTAAACAAGCTTTCATGTAAAAATGTAAATAATTCAATATGGAAAATAATATCCTAATACTTAAAAATAAAAGATAACCATATTACAAAATTATAGCATGTTATAAAACCTAATTAAATAATGTGGATTAATATTGATCTTATACATTACATGTGTTTAACCATTTATATTCATACAGCTCTGTTTTTTTTTAATCAATTTATTTATTTTTTCCCTTTATAATATGGGAAGGGGATCATACCTAGTAACCTTATAGTGTCGAGTATAATTTATGTATATATTTTAAAAGACATTTAAATTTAGAATAAGGCAAGATTTTCTATTGTGAAAGTAGATCTTTATGGAATTTGGCAGCAAAAAAATTATAATAATACTGCCGTAAAGAAGTGGTAGTAGTATTCTGACCTAACAGTGGTAGAAACAAACACAATAAGGGGTTCAAATGAATCTGGGATATCTATAAAGTTATGCTAAGAGTTTGGACAGTCTTTTACTTACTTACTTAGTACTTTTACCTATGTTTACGTGTTCTATTCTTTAGTTGCAATTATTGTCAACATTTGTTGAAGACGATTAAGAAGGTGCATTTTAGTCAGATCATATGAAAAACTGTGGTAAAGATAATAGAAAGGGTTATAGTGTGTCCTGCAACTTTGCCATTATTACCAGTGTGCAAGTCTCATTGGATCTCAATTTAGTCCCAAAATAAGAGCAGGTGGTCACACAACTAAACAAAGTCTTGAATATCAATACGCTTTATATTGCTTAAGAAATTAATGCAACAAGTGTTGTTTATTACCCATTAGGATTTATTGTTGCTGCTTTCTTAAAAGGCATCTTCATCTACACATACAAATAAAAAATGATCTGTATCTACAAATATAGTGCAATCAAGGAGTCAAGAAACATATGCTGCTTTGCTTGCAAACTGTTAACAATTTTACAGAACTTTTTAGCTTTGGTTAGATCCACCACAGAAAAAAAGTTTCAAAATGAAAACTAGCCATTGGATTTAACATGTTTAGAAGCTTTCTAGAAGTCTAAAGTAAAAACCTCTTTACTTCCAAAAGCATAAAAAAGCTGTATACATTTCCTTAACTAATTTTTTTTTTTAGATGAAAATGGTAAATGAATGACCTTAACATGCTTGATCTTGGCAGCACTACAGAATATCCCTGGGGCAACCTTCTGCAAGAATATATGAGTTTGGTTGAAAAGGTCAGTGTAAGGTTGGTGAGGAGGGAGCAGTATGGAATCTGTACAAGGGGCTGACTATTATGTATATACAGATTCTATACTCCCTATAGTGTTTGAGTTAAGTGAAAAGTTGTACTGATGTCAATATTGTACTTATGGTCTATTTGGGAATAAAGGTTGCAAAATATTAGCTATACTGTGTTCTCGTTCATTGAATTATTTTCCTTTGGGGTGTTACTGTAATTATTACAGTAATAATTATCATGTGTCATATACATTTGACAGATAATTCTGGGGCTACAAAAACCAGGCTATACAGAATGATGTCATGTAAGGGCCCAATAAATAAAAGGTTAGAAAAATCAGATATTATTCAAGAAAATGTGTTTAAATAAGGTACTAAAACTCTTTTAAATAGTAACATTTAAATAAATAAGATGTTGGGTAATCTTCCTTAAATATATAAGTGATGTTAAGACTATATCTCCCCAAAAAACAAATATTACAGTCCGATTCTCTGTTTTATATTATAAATAATATTCTATATAATACAAAAAGAGACAAATTAACACAGCAGAATCAGGTGCATGCACCAGAGAGCTTACAATCTACAGGTTGAGGGATGAGGAGAAGACAGAAGGTTGGGGCAGCTTATGAATTTGTAGTAGTGAGACAAGGCATTTGAAGGTTTAGCAACAAATATTTTATAGCATCTATGTAATCAGCCTGAAATGACATTGAAATTCTATTAGATACTTGAAGACAAAGTTAATCCTAAATAGCAGGTTTGAAAAATACTATGTTATGGCAATAGTAATTAAAATGTCTGGATCATTCATCGCAATTCCAGTGAAGTTAGAAGCAAAATGTGCAACCACTAGTTAGAAAGTCAAAGTCATGATTGTCTACAGTTGTTTTGTGGAATGACTTAGAATAGACTTGCCACACACAACCTACCTCCAAGGCAATTCATTGAAGTTATTATGGTTAACCATGTAATTACATGAAATTTATTGCGGAAACAACTTTCAGCAGGTCTGAGCAAACACACAGACATAATGGATTGGTGTATTGTCCTGTTCAGATAGTTCTGCAAATACATCCTGATTATACTTTGAATTTGTTTTCTGATCACTAAAGATTGATGCAAGGACCTTGACACATGAATGCACAAGATAATATTATGACTCTAATAGCCATAGATATATATTAAAAAAAAAACAATGATAAAATAAACTTTCTGAGAAGAAGATAATAAAAGTAAGTTAACACCACAACTGTTTACATTATTTAGAAATTTGAAAGTGTGAAAAGCTTGCACTGATAAACAACCAAATTATTTTGCCCTAACATACCAAGGAGGAAACCTCAACTTCATACTTAACTTAATTTAGCTTTATCAACATGTTGTTGGAGAACATTTAACATACAAGACTAGAAAGAAAAGAAAAAAAGAAGTTTAAATTTTCCAAAGTTAAAGGGACATTACAGCCAAAATTGGAATGCATATTGGGCACATTTCAGCTTTGAATATAAGCATTTTTGCAATATACACATATTAGCAAAAATACTTATAGTAAAAGTTATAGCTGTTTAAAAAGTATATTTAAGTATGCACCATGAACCAGCATTTTAAACACAGCCCTAGCTTAGAGAGCCTAAGGGGCTTGTATCATCTGGCAATGACTCCATTTGTTAATTGCTGACATGATACAAGCCCCACTTGAGCTCTAAGCAGCCTCAGTGTTTAAAATCCTGGTGCACTCAGAATATCTAGTTATGCTTCATGTGCCTGTGCAGAGAAAAATGCTAACACTAGAACAGTGATAGCTTTTACTAGAATCATTTTGCCATTACATGTATCATGCAAATATATTTCTATTCAAAGATGTAATTAATCTATGTGCATTTCAATTTTGATTGGAATGTCCCTTTAAGTTGCTAACTGCCTCTTATTTTATCTGTTACACATCATTAAAGAGATAGAAAGATTAAAATTGAAATGTGCAAGGGCGTATTTCAGTTTTAAATGGAAGCGTTTTGCAATATACTTCCATTACAAACAAATGCTTAAAGGGACAGTAGTTTTCATATAACTGCATGTAATAGACACTACTATAAAGAAGAATATGCACAGCTGTTTAAATCCAGTATAAAACCTTTTAACAACTTACTTAGAAGCTCCCAGTTTAGCACTGTTGATGAGGTTAGCCTGGAACACCCAGTGAAAGGGGCTGGGAAAACAAGAAGAACAGACACTCACCCCCCTTCCCTGCATATGAAAAGATAGATTAGACAAACAGGAGTCCGCAGTAGTCTGTAAACGCATGTATACATCTGGCACTGTTGGGCTTGGTTATTAGTCTGAAAATCAGCACAATGTTATTAAAAAAAATATGCACATATTCTGTGTGGGACTGTTCACCAGAGGGCAATCAGTGGTGTGTATTACCTCTATGAAGACTTAATTTAGGTTATACAGGGCACTGCTGTCTCTCTGAGAATGTGTGGTGTTTAAATGCTGGTGCACGGGCCCTAGCAGCATACGTGCATATGCCACTGAAAAACAGTAACAACTTTTACTAGAAGCATTGTTGTAAATTGATGTATATTGCAAAAATGCTTCTATTTAAAATTTAAATGCAACCATGCACATTTCAGTTCTGACCTTTCTTTCCCTTTAATTTGTCATTTCGCAATTATTAAAGAAAATGTTTTCTATTTTATTTATGCAAATAGTGCTATTAGATTAGACATCTTTTTAGATATTATAATTATTGTATATGTCTGTAATAACAGGTAATGATAACAATAATCAGACAAAAAATTAGAGCATGTTAGTGACATTCCGTGTTAAAATAAAATGCAGCTTACAAGTCCATTTAAAGAAAAGCGCAATATCTAATTTAGTGTTAACAATTAAGGCTTTGTCATGGTAATCCCTAATGTTACAAAGATCAGCTTTTCTCTGCCTCTCTCACTTTCCACTTACAAGGAATGTAATTACCAATGTTTTAAAGTTGCTTTCAGTTTAACTGTCAGAAAATTACTTTTTTTTGGCACTGTAATAGTCCAGTTTCAACAATTTACTGTATTAATTTGGTGTTAGACCTACTCATTAAATAGAGAAGAATGGCTAGAAGGTGAAACACACATGTAGAATTGGATTCAGAAAAGAAGGTCGGATTATGCTAGCTAAAGCAGAAGACAGATTTTATAAACACAGTCCAGTAAATAGCACATTGTCTTACTGAAACAAGAGGTATTTCAAGGCCGTAATAAGTTTCTATAACTGATCCAGTGAATGTAAAATAGGGTAGCTGGAAGAAGAAGTATTGCAAGCCTGGAGTAAACTGTTGTAAACCAATGTTGCTTTGTTCTCTTGGTATTCCTAGTTGAAAGCTAAACCTAGGAGGTTCATATGCTAGTTTTTTAGACCTTGAAGGCCGCCTCTAATCTGAAAGCATTTTGACAGTTTTTCACCACTAGAGTTCATGTGTTTCACATAGATAACATTGAGCTCAGGCACGTGAAGCTCCTAGGAGCCAGCACTGATTGGCTAAAAATGCAAGTCTGTCAAAAGAACTGAAATAAGGGGGCAGTTTGCAGGGGCTTAGATACAAGCTGTAGCTGTATACAATAAGATCAATAGATGATAGTTTAAAATGAAGTATTAGCTATCACCTATTGTCATTTTTATTTATCGCCTCCTATTTGTGGTCTATTTAGTAGACGTATAGATACTCATTGGATTACTATAGTAAATGATTCATGCACAGAAATTAATCTTCGCTGTAGAAATTTTGCACCCAATGCTTAAGCTGATTGAGCTTGGAATCTTTTTGTAGGTTTAGGTCTTTTTAGTGTGAACTCTGATAAACTAGAACTTGTGACCAACACATCTGGAGTCAAGTGCTCCTGAGATATCAATACTTGCAAACATTGTTATAGCCGTATTAAAAAGGGCTTTAATATATATATATATATATATATATATATATATATATATATATATATACATCACTAGAGATGTTTATGTATGTGTGTGTGTATATATATACAGGTGGCCCTCGGTTTACGCAGGTTCAATTTGCGCCGTTTCAGAATAACAACCTTTTTTTTCAGCCATGTGACTGCTATTAAAAAGCTTTGGAAAGCAAAGTGCACTAATTAAAATAGCCAGTAGGTGGAGCTGTCCGCTTGTTTTGCAGCAAAGTTATGCAACTTAACAGCCTGAAATTGATCTGCGTACACAGAGCAGACATTAGCTATCGAGCAACAAGTTTTAGCAGCCACTTCCCTATTATCTTCCTGTCCAGCAGTTTGAGGTAAGGGTGCCTAACTGCTTATTAATCACTGCAGATTGCAATGCATAGAATAGGTGCAGGCCCAATATTATCTAACATGCTAACAATGCAGAGATCTGATTGCAGAAAAATGCAAGTAAAAAAAACGTTTTTGTTCATTAAACTTAGTTTTGATGATGATGCAGTCTGTTGTGTGATTATTTAATTAGGTGCTGTTAGCAAATGTTTTTGTTCATTAAACTTAGTTTGATGATGATACAATCTATATTATTAGGTTTATAATGCTGTTTATCATTTAAAGTCTTAATTTCAAAGATTTAAAAATAATGTATTAGATGTTACTTATGACAATTTTGAGAGGGGCCTGGAACCTAACCCCCTCACTTCCTATTGACTTACATTATAAACTGGGTTTCAATTTACAACGGTTTCGATTTACAACCATTCCTCCTGGAACCTAACCCCGGCATAAACTGAGGGCTACCTGTATTTTATATGTGTGACATATATACACATATAAACACATAAATACATATGTATACAGATATAGACATATATACACATATAAACACATAAATACATATGTATACAGATATAGACATATATACACATATAAACACATAAATACATAAGTATACAGATATAGACATATACAGTATACACATATAAACACATAAATACATATGTATACAGATATAGACATATATACACATATAAACACATAAATACATATGTATACAGATATAGACATATATACACATATAAACACATAAATACATATGTATAGAGATATAGACATATATACACATATAAACACATAAATACATATGTATACAGATATAGACATATACAGTATACACATATAAACACATAAATACATATGTATACAGATATAGACATATACAGTATACACATATAAAAACATAAATACATATGTATACAGATATATATATATATATATATATATATATATATATATATATATATATATATATATACATATATATAAGGGCATTGGAGCCCTTTGCAGATAAGTAGATGAAAACATAAAAAAACATATTTATGCAATATTGGTAATCATGATTGCTTATCATGATCAATTAAGGCTTTACTAATATGTTTTTATTCACACTGCCACCAATGTCTAAATTGTCTGCATCACATCAATATTTAGCTTTCATTTTACAGTGTAATTAGTTATAACGCAATATGCTTCAAAACTAAAAATAATATATGATGCGTTGCAGGTGATGTAGAAAATACCCTATTAGGGTTACAGTGTTCTATGACTTGCAGGTTCCCAAATACAGCCCAGGTGCACAAGGGTGAATGACCATCAAAAATATTTTGAGTGCCAACTTGGGCAATCAAGTATAATTTGACCACAATACCCCACCACACTTTTACAGAAAAACTGTAAGCATGGTTTTAGGGGGCATACATCTTCAAGTAATTCTACAGTAAAAATGAGTCATTATGGGGGCGGAGCTAGCTCATGATCTGAATGGTCGCACATTTCTATGGCTCTGCAAAGCTCTTCACTTTATTCTTTATAATGACCATTTAAATGACCAAATATTGCTCTAAATTGAAAGCAGAAATCACAGAAACTAACAGCCTATATATCCAGACTATGTTGAAAAAACTGAGCCATACTCTCTGCTAGCAAGAAATCAAAGAACAGACGCCATTCTATAGCAGCCTACCTACCCTCATGGCGCATTTATGCTTTAATAATCTATGCTTCTAATTGCATCGCCCTCCTGGATTTGTGGGACACACGAGAAGAGGCACTAGTATATTCACCTACCCCTCTACCTGGACAGACTACTTATTTTGGAGGTGCCCTACCAGCCTTTGTATTTACCGCTATGGAAGAGCTGCTTAACATGGTGGACGCAGCGTTGCGGAACTTTGAGAAAGAGCTTGTTTTCCTGCTGATGCACCCTGTCTCCCCATACTGCTCTCCTCACACTACGCAAGTGACACGGGCAACATCACTCATTTACACTGATGTTTCCTTGCTGGAGGCTGAGCCAAGACGCAACATGCAGAGCAGCGGCAGGCAGAACCAGGGCGGCGACATAACGATGGTGGCCGGGTTTGAAGCCCTACTTGGGTTGGATGAAGCTCTGTTGTTCTGGGGAGATGCGACACCACTGGAGGCGTATAAACTTGGAGCGTCAGAAGACAGAGATCTCCGGTGTTCTCTCAGTACATATACAAGACCGTTCTTGGGAGGTGCTCCCGGTGAGCTCCAAAGGAGGGTTACAGCCCTGGAGATCGGGTTGATGCCCTTTTCAGATGCAGAATATATACCCCATGCAACACAACAAACTTGCTATGATCCTCTGCACAGGCATGCCAAGGCTGAATTGTACAGGTCCGAAATTGGATAAAATTACCTCCTGATTTGTGAACTTTGTTCTCACAATAAGACTTATCTGACTGTGCCTGATCTTTGCTGCCTGTTGCTAGTGATATCTAAGCCTTGTACTGTTCACGACGGCTTTATGAGTCTGTTATATTTTCATTAATTAAGAATATCACTTATGCTGACATTTATAGTTAGATATGCAAGCTAGGTTACCATATTTTGCCTCTAAATGTGTTTATATGTTACTTCAGCATTAAGGGTGATTATTATATTGGACCTAAGTTACAAATAGCTCCCTATTGTAAGATCTATAGATAGAACGTTAGTTGTTTTAATATAACGTATTCCAGCAGGTTTCTTTCTGTTTACATAGAATTGTTTTATATGATATATTACCTTATCTGTCTTAGGTAGTGGTTATATAGATATTTTCCATGCAGCCAAGATTATAATTGTTTTGATAGCTCCAATATAATACATGCAATCAGACGCAGAAGTGCTTACCTATATATATATAGTTTGCTCCCTAGTGGATACGTGCTAGCATATGTTTACTCTATTATAGACTTGGAAACAATATAAGGTTTCATGATGTACTATATGATATATTTCAGATATAGAACATCTACATATGTTATTTTTCTATACTATCAGATAAAACCCCCAGACTTAACCCGTCTACATAACAACATTACAGCAAGGATGATTTTGTGCGGTTAATTATGATGCTGCCAGCGGCCGGGGCAGCAGATCCCTTATAATTCTCTTGCTGTTGATAGGTCCTCTAGGTTAAGTTTGGAGAAAGTTGTACAGCTTTATAGCACTGTGAAACGATAGAAATAGTCAATAACTAATAGGTATTGCTGTTGTTATTGATAATAATAATAATGATTATAATTGGTCATTTGTTAGCATTTATTCCCCTAGAACTGGTTCATGTCCAAGTCTAATTTATTTTTTGTTTGGCTTCTAGATTATTTTTTTTTTTTTATATATTAATAGACCCCGCCCCCCCCCCCCCCCCAAGGAGCTTATTTTCTAAGCTAAGGGACACAGATCCCCTCGATAATTTCCTACAAACTACACACAAGTGTTATATTATAGTTATGATTGATAAACCCTTCCTTAATATATATATATATATATATATAATTATAGTCTTGAGGACCCAAAAGGGGCCCTATATGCAATATACCCAAAAATTCTGAGGTCAGTTTTTATGTTCATCGACCACATAGGAACCATTACCACCTTTGAATTTCTTTTGACTATTCACTCCCTAAGACCTATTGTCTTTTATATGTAAGATTTAATTTAAGATTCTAAATGTGGTTAGTCATGATTCCTGTATTAGCAGTGATGTGTGTTTTTGACAATTGCCCTTACGGGCTAAGGGCCTATGTCTGAGGTCACTCTGGTATGTAATGTTTTATTCTTTGCCTCAATAAAAAAAAATTAAAAAAAAAAAAAATGAGTCATTATACATTATAGATAGATAGATGATAGATAGATAAAGAGAGAGAGTTTACCATACTATGCAATGTATGTCAAAACCCTTTCAAGATTAATGGGACATTCCAGCCAAAATTAAAATACACATTAATGCATTTCTCGATTGAATAGAAGCTTTTTTTGCAATGCAGTTGCTTTAGCAAAAACTCTTCTAGGAAAAGTGTGAGCATTTTCTGTGCATGTGAAACCAGTATTTTAACAGTGTGTCTGCTTAGAGAGCTGGCAGTGACTTGTCTCATATATAAATCAAGTCATCATGCACAATACAAAACACGGACAGCTCTTTGAGCAGACACACGGTTGCATGAAGCTCCACGTGCACATGCACAGTACATGTCATCACTTAAAACAGTGCTAGCTTTTCCTAGAAGTGTTTTTGCTAATGCAAGTATAATGCAAAAATGCAACCATTCAAATCAGTACAATTATACAGGGCCGTCTTTAACGCAGGGCAAAATGGGCAGCTGCCCAGGTAACTGTTCTGGTTGTGGGGATTGCTTCTGGGTAGGGCTGACTGTAGGCGCATGCAGCAGAAAGCTGGAGCGGCAGGCACGTGAGGATTTGAGCATCTGTGCAGCTGCATACACTGCTCTCTTCAGTCTTGAGACTGTGGGACTCATTCACACTGTATCCATGCAGCCTTGGACAGACAGCATCCTGTCTGCTGGTCCCCTTAGCCCTGCTCTTTCTGCTGTGGCCCTAAAATCAACTATCTGAAGTTTGTTAGGGGAACAGTGGTTTGTAGAAAGGTGTCAGTGGGAAGAATAAGTGAGTGCACACACGCCCCTCCCCATGCAGCATTGTCTAGTGCAGGGTGAGAGGGAACTTGTTCCTAGCAAAGAAGTGGCTGATGTATAGTGTCATGCTGATACTTCACACATTAATGTAAGGTTTATTTTTATAGTTTTTATTTTCTCTCTGTCTCAGATTTTACAGCTTCCCATAGTAGTTCTGCTGTTCTAGTCAGTAAACTTATATTTGTCTGCACCTCCATGCTTCCTCCTCAGTCTTTTCCTTGCTTTGCTCCTGGTGGCTGCCCTAAATCTCTTTAACCAGCTAACCTCACACCAGAATCACATTCAAAAGAATATTAAATGAATCCACATTGGAGGAATTTATATATTTATTTACTTATTAGTACTGCTTAGGTCCAGTTTCACATATTGCAATTTATTTCATTTTTTTTAAATGATTAGCCCAGCAGTGGATGATCCACTGCTGGGCTAATAATTAAAAAATAAAAAAATAAATTGATTTAGTTGTTTTTTGGGATGTTGGGGTGGAGAGCGAAATTGCATGGGGTAGGGAGGGGCCCAAGAAAATTTTTGCCCAGGGTCCAGTCAATATTAAAGACGGCCCTGCAATTATAGACATCATTAGTGACATTTGTTTTGCATATTGAGATTGCTTATACTTGTTTAAGGTACATAATATTGTTCTATTTGTTTTTACAACTGTTAATTTAATGTGTAATAGGAGCAATCTAAAAGTATCTGGACTATTTTATGGCAATAAAAAAAACCAATAAATTCTATTTCTTAATAAAAGCTACTATAACTCTCTTTAGTAAGTTTCAAACGATGTATTTAATTCCAAAATTAAAATATCTTTGCCATTATAGGGCTAGATTGCAAGTGGAGTACAAAAATATTAGCGCTATTGTACAGTAATATAGCTCAAGTGCAATCAATTGTGCTTCTATTAGGGTCTAAGGCTGCTAACATCTGCATGTTGTATAGTACGGGTGCAATAAATCCCTCTCATAATAGGCTTCTATTGGGGCACGCAGTAAAATTCATGTCAGATATTGCTCAAACGCTAAGCAGATAGAGAGTGAGCTAATCTGAGGGTGTATTTCATTGAGGTCTTAAAAAGTGTTACATTTAACAGAGTTAGGACAGTCTACTCCAAAAATGTTATTGTTTTAAAAGATATTCCCTTTTTTTACCCATTCCCCAGTTTTGCAAATGTTATCTATATGGCACACATGAATTAGCAGTGTCTTGTTGTGAAAAGCAAATAAAAAAGCATGTGATAAGAGGCTGTCTGTACACTGTTAGAAAAAAAAGGGTATGGTTGGGGTACGTTTGTGAACACTTAGGGTACAACTGCTGTGGTTATACGCTTAATGGAACTTAATTACACCTTAAGAAATAATATTTACCATTTAGCAGTAAATAAGGTACAAATATGTTTCCAACTGTCAAAGGGTCCATGTCTGTACCATTTAATCCCCCCAAAAAGATACAATCACTTGTGTGTGACTAAAAGGTTGAGGGGATGGGTGGTTCAAGGCTGCCAAACCTTGCAAGTCCATATCATTTGTGCACCTCAATTATTAATTGAACACATAACTGGCAGTCACCAAAAATGAATTCAATATACATGTTGTACAACAAAATAATTAATGTTCAATGGTTGTTGGTAATATACAAGAGGTGGGCAAAGCAACAAAAAATACTCAATAACCCTAAATAGCACACAAGCTCTTAACATTTTACTGTTTATATTTAGAGCATCAAGATAATAACACTTAAAGATAAAGCAAATGTATTAACTAAAATTACATTTTTTGTTTTAAACTCTATAAAATAAACAAGAGCTGTTTAAGAACCTGTTTTTAAAAATAAAAAAAATAAAAGTCACATACATGGACATTGTGTAACACGCCATAGCGCCATCTATTGGTTGAAAGTTGCTTGACATGTGTAACACAGCTCCATCTATTGGTAGAAGTTCCATTACCAAAATGTGTACTGGGGAAATAGACTAATTTGCATATATTTTGCATAGAGTGACAATTCAATGAATTGTTGTAAGTTTTATCGTTTATCCCTCCCCTGAATCCCCCTTCCTTTCGTTAGAGTTACATTTTTATTATTATGTTGTTTTCTATATGTTTGTTTTTTATATATTTATATATTATGTTTTATGTATCAAGTCACCCTTAAATGGGGTGTTGTTAGAGTCTAGTACAAAGTGAAATAAAACAAATTGAGCAGCTTCTTTTGGAACTGGTTGTTTATCCTGGTTCTTTCAGGATTTCATGTAGCAGACTTAGGACCTGCTGGTTGGTTACACTAACCAAACTTATAAAACTGCTGTGTAGTTGTTGTAATAATGTCTGAAAAAGTACACATTAAATGAATGCATATTTGAATGTTATATAATAAGTTTGATGGAACAGCATTTTAATATGCTGTGTTGAGTATAAATTTGCCATCATGAGGTACAAAGAACTTATCACTGGGGCAGTACCCTTAAAAGGCCAAATTTGCACCATTTTTTTAAGGGTACATTATGATACCTTTGCACTGAGGTCCAATCTCGTCACCAAATATACATATTTGCCTTTGAAAGGTACAATCTGCAAGGGTACCAATATGTACTCATGTTAAAGGTTACAGTGGTACTGCCCCAGTGACAAGCCGTTGTACCCCTAAAGGTACAATTTTTGCACATTTTTTGGGACAGTGTAGTAGCTTAGAAACAGGCAGAAATGTAGAGGTTTAAATGTTATAAAGTATATTTAATATAAAAATGTTGGTTGTGCAAAGCTGGGGAATGGTAAAGGCGTTATCTATCTTTTTAAACAACAATTTTGGTGTTGACTGTCCCTTTAACTCAACATTTGTAATGCAAGCACTATGCGCACCTTAATGGCGCTCCCTGTTCAAACAACTTTTTTTTATTTGCATTCTAAAATAAACATAGACGAGTGAAATATGTAAATAAAAAGATGAATTATATTATTATTATTATAGTTATTATTATTATTAATAAACATTTTTTAATTAATACAAAAGTGAAAAAGAATGTCCAGTATGGGATATAGATTCAGAGCTCCATATAATGTCTAACAAAAGTGGATAAAGAGCTAAGGATCTTGTGTGAATGCAACATCAAGCTTTGGTAATCCTTTTGCAATTACTTTCCATCTCTCGAATGTCAAAGTGCTTAGATGTAATTGTCATATTTAAATAGTGTTTTAATAAAACCAGCTGGAGAAAGAATAACTCATTCATAGCTGTGCCGGCCGTTATGTCCTTACTAGTATTAGGTTAAGCATATCTATCTAAATACGATTACTTTATTCTCATAAGATAGCAGTTAATTATTTCATCTACTATCCTCCCTTATCTCCCTTGCAGTAGTTTTCTACAATGGCCTGAGAAAACCATTTAGTCAGACAGTGCTGTTCAGCACGGGCTATGTATATGCATGCTAATGACCTTACTTGTCAAGGGAATTACCATATTAATTTACAGAACAAAGGCACTAGGCCCCACTAACAAACTTTAAATACATCTAGGCAGATTAGGCTTTAATATATAAATCTCTGTACCGCCTATCTGACCAAATGCTCCAACAACTAACTGAATCTGAACCTTTGCTTTCCTGGACGAGGGACTATCATGAGTTCAAACATGGACTCAAGATCAATAATCCTGTCTTTGAAGTCACCACCCTCTTAGGAGCAAAAGCAATAGCTGTGAAAAGAGGCCTAGTTAATTTAAACATGTAAGTGCTGCTGTTCCAATTTGCCCTTGTAACATTTTCATTGTTTCCTGCTCGGCATGCTAAAGGCAAGCTGACACTTTGTAATTATGAGCAGCCTCTCTGAACAAACAATTCAGAATTACAACTTGTATGTAATGTTTAAATAATTGCTCAGGCATATATACCCAGCACACCACCACGCCACTTGTAGATCTGTAAAAAATCTGATATTTGTGAGGTCTTACAAACTGTAATCGTAAATGGTGCTTTTCTAAAGTTGTAAATGTCTTAGGATGTATTTTTATCAAGAAAATTGCATTTCTATTCATTGATGTGCAACCAAAAATAAATACATATAAAATATAATGGAACATTTTATTAAGTAAATGCTGATACTAATACTTAAAGGAATAGTCTAATCAAAATGATTCAGATAGAGCATGCAATTTTAACCCCTTAGTGACCAGACCATTTTTCAATTTTCTTACTCTTAAGGACCAGGGCTATTTTTACATTTCTGCAGTGTTTGTGTTTAGCTGTAATTTTCCTCTTACTCATTTACTGTACCCACACATATTATATACCGTTTTTTTTCGCCACTAAATGGACTTTTTAAAGATACCATTATTTTCATCATATCTTATAATTTCAGGAACTGATCCAGTGATGGGCCGTCCACCCGCCTCCCTCGTATTCCTCCCACGCCACCAACAATCAGTACCATCGCTGGCTGATGCCGAGAGGGCCACAGAGTGACCCTCTCTGCATCGGTTTGCTTAAAAAAGGGTATTGCACGATGCCCCAATATTCAGGCATCGCTGCAATACCCTGAAAGCGCCTGGAAGCGATCACGATCGTTTCCTGCGCTTGAAACCCCAGAGGATGTGCCAGTTTTTTTTGTCGGAAGTGCTTGGCACATCCTTGGTTGTTAAGGGGTTAAGCAAATTTCTAATTTACTCCTATTATTAATTTTTCTTCATTCTCTTGGTATCTTTATTTGAAAAAGCAGGAATGTAAGCATAAGAGCCGGACCATTTTTGGTTCATCACCTGGGTGGCACTTTATGATTGGAGTCTAAATGTAGCCACCAATGAGCAAGCGCTGCCCAGGTGCTGAACCATAAATGGGCCAGCTCCTAAGCTTACATTCAAATAAGGATACCTAGAGAACTAAGAAAAATTGACAATAGGAGTAAATTAGAAAAATGCTTAAAATTGCATTATCTATCTGAATCCTGAAAGTTTAATTTTGACTAGACTATTCCTTTAAACTGATACAAACACTGAAATAATAGCTGTGTACTTCCTATTAATGTTCTTTGGCTGATAAGCTCTTTTGGTTGAGATAGACACACCTTACAAGAAAACAAAAAAATAGTTTATTTGTGGCAAGCACATGTGTTTTTCTTTTTAAAATCTACAGTTTTAAAATGTCTTCTTTTGCAATGAAAAAAATTAGTAGAGTAGATGATTGTTTTCAAATCATTTCACCTAGGCCTTGCTTTCTCTTTCACTCACTTGGAGTTTGATTTCTGCTGCTATCTCTTGTGCACATAACTTTTCCATAGCCAATACTGCAGTATTAGAAGTTCCCCTATAGGTTACAGTTTCAACAGACAAAAACAGCTGTTTTACATAACAATAAAGATAAATTTGGGACCAGGAGAATTTTTTACAGTCCACTGACCTATTAACTAATCTACACAGAAGGAGCCATAAGCCCAAATCCTACAGGCATTTAAAGACTACCGAAGAGTTGGGGATATATAAATAAAAAAAAAAGATGATTGCCTTAATTGATGAATTTGTCATAAAGTATCTGCATATTTTATGTGGCATATTTTAGTTAAAGGGACATGAAACCCAAACATTTTGATTCATGATTCCGTAAGAGAATAACATTTAAAAAAAGTATCCAATTGACTTCTATTATCAAATTTGCTTTGTTCTCTTGTTATTTTTTGTTGAAGAGGAATCTAGATAGGTAGCGTGCACATTTCTGCAGCACTTCATGACAGGAAATAGTGCTGCCATCTAGTTGCTAATGTATAGCAATGTTGCAAAACTGCTGTCATATAGTACTGCAGACACAAGCACACTCCGGAACATACCTTTATGCTTTTCAACAAAGGATAACAAGAAAATAAAGACAATTTGATAATAGAAGTAAATTGGAAAGTAATTTAAAATTGTATGTTCTATCTAAATGTGTATGTCCCTGTAACCCTTTGAGTGCTAACAACAGCTCTGAGCTGTCGCAAATTGTCTCAGTCAGGTGCTGAAGACGGCTCAGAGCCATCGCTAGCACTCACCCATCTTGAGGGCAATCTATGGGGCTCCCACCTACTCCCACCCTGGCGTTCTGGCCTGAATAGTGAGAGACATCGCCGGGGCTTCACAATTTGAGTGGTGATGTCACACGCAATGACGTGATGATGTCACCACACAACTTTATTTAAAATTAACAATGGGCAATATAGGGAAATGGGGGCATGCTGCTTAGAAGCCTGTATCTCACGCAACTAAGCAGCTACAGACCACCAAGACCCACTGTTGGAAAGGTAATCTGGTATAAATCTTGGGGATTAGGGGGGAAAAAGTATAAAAGTAAAAAAATGAATATATTTAAATAAAGTTAAAAAAAGCTCAAATCCAGCTTAGCACCCAGGTGGAAAATGGCTTAGCAGCCAAAAGGATAAAGTACAAGAGCAGCACCTCTGACTCGACGTGAATATAATTACTAAACAAAAATATTTTTGATTGATGATATCTAATAGGACTAAGCAAATTTACATCTCAACTTGTCCTAACAGAGCCCAAATACCATATATAGAGCACCATGATGATTTGACAGCTTCAACCATAGGCCATATCTCAATTTTTTACTTTAAATGTTTTACAGGTTGTGCAGAAATAATTTGGTAAATCATTATTTGCTTTTGGCTTGTAGATTAGATTACCAAAGCTGGGGAATATTGGCTAAGTGTAGTGTATTAAACCGTTACATAGATCTTTAAGTCATTCAGACCCCAACATGAAAATCTAAAACAATGGCCTAGGTTTATTGCCACTCATGAGGTTCCCAAGGAATCTTTCTGGTAAGCTGAGCTGATGTTCGAAATTCAGTGTTAGTACACCCATATTTTATACAGTGGGTGTTCTTTCCATTAACATCTATAGTGGCATTAAGTGTCCAATACATGATATTTTGCTCAAAAATCAAGGACCTATTTTATATCTGAAAAACACTATACAATCAACAGTACTAAATAATAAAAAGATTTTTAATTTTTTAAAAAATGTACTGTATAAGCATATCAGATATATGAAAAACGATTTATTTATTCCTTTAACACTATCCCACAGAAGGCAACAATATAAAGTAAGAAATTGGGTAATTCTAGCATTACCCGGGTAAACCTGATTCTGTGGGTAAAGCCCGATGTAACATGATAAATCTTCTCAGAGTGCATTGAGTCACCGCATCAAACATACATACGATGCACTGTAATTCACACTTCTTCATTATCTTTTTTGCCTCCACCTGTGGGGTTCAAGGGGGGCAAAGCCCCCTTGTAAACCTCATTCCCCAAGGTTCATTTGGGGTGGATGCCAGAGGATTGGCGGGGCGCCTTCCTTGAACCCCCCCAGACAGAGGCAAAAATTTAGTGTCGATGGGGGAATTACACTACATTGGACTTTACCCACAGCCGCTTGGGTAATGTCAGGTTTACCCGGGTATATATATATATATATATATATATATATATATATATATATATATGCTTAAAAAATTTGCCTGCTAAAAACACCTATGCCTTTATATGAATTTTGGGATCTTTCATATTCACATCATATATCCACAAAGTATGGCTTAGCACACCATACAAAAAGCTTAAAGGGACAGTCAACACCTGAATTTTTGTTGTTTTAAAAGATAGATAATCCTTTAATTACCAATTCCCCAGTTTTGCATAACCAACAGAGTTATAATTATACATGTTTTACCTCTGTAATTACCTTGTATCTAAGCCTCAGCAGACTGCCCCCTTATTTCAGTTCTATTGACAGACTTGCATTTTAGCCAATCAGAGCTGTCTCCATGGTAAATTCACGTGCATGAGCTCAATGTTATCTATATGAAACACAGGAACTAATGCCCTCTAGTGGTGAAAAACTATGAAAATGTATTTAGATTAGAGTCAGCCTAGCCTTCAAGGTCTAAGAAATTAGAATATGAACCTCCTAGGTTTAGCTTTCAACTAAGAATACCAAGAGAACAAAGCAAAATTGATGATAAAAGTAAATTGGAAAGTTGTTTAAAATGACATGCCCTATTTGAAACATTAAAGTTTTTTTTGTACTTGACTGTCCCTTTAAATACATCTCTGGGAGTGCTGCCAATGAGACCAAATAGTTGCACAAAACAGAGGGTGTATGTATGTGTGTATATATATATATATATATATATATATATATATATATATATATATATATATATATAGAACTTACATTGGAACTTTAAGAGTTAATGGAATGGGCCAATGGAAATGAACTAGTGTCTTAAATGTTGTTGAACTTGTCTAGAAGAACAGCCTTGAAAAAAGCTCAATGGAGAAATTATGATGGTATGTAATTACTCAGGACTTCAGCACTTTATGGGGGAGGGACTTTCTCATGTACTGTGACATGCTGCAAATTAAATAGGTTGAAGACGCTGAGTAGGAGTCATTGTTTAAGGTTCTGTGTTTAGCAGTTATAACATGTACCTGTCCCTTATATTTACATATGTGAATGTTTGTCCTTTTTCTTAATATTGTAATAAAAGTACCTGTTATTGGAATGTTTTATTTCCTGTGCTGTACATTGGGCTATATTACAAGTGCGCACTAATGATAGCACGGACGCAATAACCAATATCGCCTCGACCGTTAGTGCGAAACTTTGATATCATGATTCCATGGTAAAGCGTTTTAACCAGAGTAGGGTTAGGGCAGCTGACTTCCTTGAGCGATGAATATGATGACTGTGCTAATTTGCTCTGGTATTAAAAGTTGAAAGTAATAGTTTGACCCCAAGCAAAATCTGAAACTACACTAGAATATTTAGCGCAACGTCAGACCTGAAGTATACTGTAAGGGTTAAAAAAAGTTGCACAAAACAAACTAAAACAAAGTATTACACACATATATACACTTTTTAATAAAAAAGATATCATATTAATAAAGGGATATTGTATATTGCAAAGTGTTTGACTAGAAAGGCTTTAACGCTTTGCCATATACCTTAAAAAACATGCAGTATAATTTTTATTAATTTTTAATGTGTTTTAATGTTTTTTTTTATATTAATACTTGAAATTGTATGGGCTCCATATAGTAAGCAGTGAACACTGCTTTGGAGCCCTTGTGGGGTGGACCTGCTTCCTGCTTACCACAGTCTAAACAGCAGTGGTCATATGAGGTGGGGAAGGTAAATCACAGGCCCTGCTCTTGTGCAACCAATCACCCCAGAGTTGAGCATGCCAATCACACAGAGCAAACGTGTTCATTGCACAAGACAATAAGTCGGAAAACTTGTCCACCTGCACATTAGTACATAGGGCCCTATTTGTATATCTATCATCTATCTATCTCATTTTCACTGTAGAATTACTTGAACATGTATGCCCCCCTAAAACTATGCTTACATAGTGGCACTAAACATTGTCTCCAAGAGTTTTATCACATTAGATAACTTACAACACTTACTCAGATATGAAGACCATAACCATAGACAACACCACACATATGATAACATGCTATACATAAAACAATGGCTACTCCTAAAATCAATTTAGTCTCACATAATGTGAGAGGACTTAATTCTGATGTTAAAAGAAGGACATCTATAACACAATATATAAAAAACTCAAAGCTAATATCTATCTCCAAGAGACTCACATCCCTAGCCAAATATTGGTCTAGAGAATATACGCAACACTATCACGCAACTTCAAATACCAAAACAAAAGGAGTGTTCATCCTAATACATTCTTCATTACACACTTTTGTTCCATCCAACTAGACTACTTTACCATAACAATATAGACATGGGGATATTTTACAATTACAGTCACAACACTCAAGAACTATGATTTCAAAATGTTTTATGTAAATGTATGTAATTGTTTTTTCACTTTGCTAGTGGTTATTGTGTGTTGTACAAGATATCATGTACTGGGTACCTCACACAAATATCCATATTAATGGCCCAGAATGTCCATTATGGAAACACTGGACAGAGTATCTGAAGAGATGCTCAATGGATTTTGAAGGTGACCTCACCTTTACAATTAAGCCCCTCTGCAACTTCACTAGTACCTATGGGCTCCATGTACAAAGCAGCGTAAGCTGCTTTGGAGCCCTTGTGGGGCAGGTTCACACATGACTACTGCCTCTAACAATCTCTGCCACCACCGAGTTGGCGGAGAGGAAATCACCTCGAACAGGATCACTCAGGGTGATTGACAGGCCCTTCTCTCGTGCGATTGGTCGAGTGAGAGAAGGGGGCAGCATTACACAATCGCTTTAGTGTGTTATGATAGATATGGATAGCGGACGAACAGGGTCCGCTGCCCTACATCACAAAGCCGTGCAGACAAGTCAAGTTGAGAACCGTGTCCGCACATTATTTAATACATTTGGCCCTATAAATCTAGCCTAAGGGTTTCAAACCTGTCCTCAGGCCTCCCTTACAGGCCAGATTTTCAGGATTACCTTGGGTGAGAGCAGGTTAACCATGTTTACTAAACAGCTGATTATTTACCTGTGTTATAGTTCAGATATCCTGAAAATCTGGCCTGTTGTGGTGGCCTGAGGACAGGTTTGAAACCCCCTGATCTAGCCCAATGATTTGTATCTGTAAGTAACAGTCTATAGTTTATTCGTTATTGATTGTTAGTACATAACCAACCACACACAGGTACTCACAATAACTCCTTTCTCTATCACGCTATTCATTTCCATTATTAAGAGTAAAAGGCAGTGCAGTAAGAAAGTAATTCATAAAAAAATAATGCAGGCACCAAATAGATAAATCTTGTTTTAAAACTTAATATGGCGTAAGATACTTCAGGCACAATCTAAATAAAGTGCTTTAATGAGAACTTTACAGAGTAGTATACAGCTGTAATCTAAAGCAACACCTCTGGATTTTAGTGATGAAACAGGAGTTTTTAATTTTAGACAAACAGAGCATAAGAGATCACATGACAAAATGTGGTGAACTGCAGGATACACCAGAGAGAGAAATGTCTGCCTTCTCCCTTGGCAGACCTCTTGGCTGTCAGCCATGATAGATAGCATAGTGTGAATGTGGCTGACTAAAGTAGAACTATGGTACGCAATTAAATCTCACTAAGATTCTCAGATTAACATATTTAAAATGCCCTGCACGTCATAGATATTATAAGCCCCATGAACACATTAAAGTACATTAACTCCCTATATGGTTTTCTTGACCAATGATTTTGTTACTATATTAATTATATACAGTTTATATGTGTGTGTGTGTGTGTGTGTGTATATGTGTGTGTATATATATATATATATATATATATTTATTTATATATCAAAACAAAGGAGGAACTGGCTATAAACCTAGCGCTTAAAGGGCCACACAGACATATCATTAATAGAGAATATAACACATATATACAGAAATATTAAAAATAATTAAAAATCATTTATAGATGAACATGTATAAGCATTATTGAATATATAGCAATACTGGCTGTTACACCAAACACCGGTGATTGAGTTTTTGGAAGATCTCCGTGCCTGAGAGTGAAGAAGTGTGCTGCAGGAAGCCTCTGCAGGGGATCTACTTACAATCAGAGACCTCAGTCTTATGAGGTAAGCGGTGTGTGAGGATCAGACTTTTCTCTCCGGACGCATCCCTGATGGCATCAATTTTCTTCCTGATTGGACTTCAGTCAGTCGTGAGACCAATACCCATTCAATGTATGTTGAAGATAAAACATAAACACAATAATAGCGCAACTCCGTTTAATTTTAAAAATCGGTAAAAAGTAAGTAAAATCACACTTACAATAGTCAACCTCAATTATATGAGGTAACAAATATGCTTGTCATAAAAGTTCAATCAAACAATACATCTGGGGTAAACTCCGCTGACAAGCAAAGTTTCTGCTGTTGGTGGGTACTTCGAACAGAAGAGTTGGATACGGCAAAAGTTTGTACCATATGTACATTAACACCTTAAGTGTTTCGAAGGACTAAATATTTCTGCCTTCTTTGTCAGAGGTAATAATGCCGTATAGTAAATACCCTGCGCCTTTTAAGGCCAAGCGATGACATGCCCCCTACATTTTGTCTGTGGTGATTGGTCTGATATCACTTAGATACATCACCGAGGCAAGTGTATTCATGCGGGTTGTTACAAAAGTATCCCAACTCTCTATATTTGGAGACATCACTAAAACAATGATAACTGTAACAAATTAAATGAATTTGTATTATTAATTTGGTATAGAGTAAAATTGAATCTAAAACGAATCAATAAAAGCCGATATCCATGCTCTTCCGTTGAACTCTCATACCCCTACTGATCGCACACAGTCATGTAAAAGTTTTGGTAAGTGACTGAACTAAATAGATACATTTCTTCTATGACTGCAATTTAAAATATTACTGCATATAAATCACCATTATTAGAAGCTGTCTAAACGAGAACTGCTAGAATTACAAAATGGTATAAAAACACAATACATCTAATATCAAAGCAAGTGCTTAGAAAAAAGCATTGCATATAGTTTGAGTTGTTCACTCACTCATATATATACGAATAGTACGTGACTAATAGGTCCATAGTGGACTTTAAGCTTATCTTAATACATTTAGATACATTCAATAAGAAAAGGAAAAATAATAATTCAATAATTCATCCTTATATTTAAAAGATCGAAAAAATAATCGAAAAAAATAATAAATACTTAAATAATCTATGTATAAGTATATAAATGTATATCTAAGAATAAAACTAAATATAGAACTGAAAATATGAATACACTTGGATGTGTGAACTAACATGTCCTATTATATACTAGCGGAGTTGGAAGTACTATCAGTAACAAAGATTTGTAAAAAAAAACAAGTTTATGCTTCTGTATAATTTCTAATCAATTTTTCCACAGCCTGGATCTATCTTTCCAAAGTAGCCAATAGTTAGCTTATCGGATTACTCATATTTATAATTCTTATTATTCATTTTATTCCTAATAGTATCCTTTATCCACAAAAAATATTTATCTGGTTGGTAAAATCTCAAACAAACTGTGACATCTATATATGGAATAGATGAGAAATGCTGCAAGATTTATATCTTTATTGAGACCATATGGAACTAAGGTACCCATTTTATGAATACCAAAAAAGCACATACACATCAATATATGAGAGTCAGGTATCCCAAGCAGTATATTAGTCTGCCAGAACAAAGTACAATTCAGGCCGAGAAGTACAATGCCAGACAGAAAAAGGGTTATATGTAAACTGCACGCTTACCACTGTATTCCCGTAATCAGGCCGGTCCTAAGGTGATTATAGGTAGCTGAGTAGGGTTTGTCCTCCTCTGAGAGCCCTGTTTACCTGTTCAGGTTTCTTCTTCCCAGCGTGCGCTTCTGTGTGCGTGGTTTTACCTCCACCCTCTTTCAGCAGTTACGGGAGCGTGGTTACCAAAGCGGCCAGGAAGGTAACAATGATGACGTTAGCGGCTCATCCGGAACTTGGTTGGTCCGATTTATGGACTAAAGACCCGGTGACAGGGTAACAATTTCAAACTTTGAGTTGTGCTGCACTTGTGGGTCCAGATACACAATTGCAAAGAGGATAGGAGCACCAACTCGGAAATTGTGATAGGTATAAAAGTCCTTTTGATTAAAGGACTTTTATACCTATCACAATTTCCGAGTTGGTGCTCCTATCCTCTTTGCAACCCCATTTTATGAATCCAATATTATTCTCTTCGTCTCAAAACAAGGGTTCTACTTCCTCCCCTCTTGTTATGTTTCACATTTCCAGTATTGTTCCTTTTATAGCATTTAGGGTCTTGATTTGAAAATCTCTAATGTAGGGATAAATTGTGTGACTTCAAGCTCTGTTTAATGTTATTAATGTGCTCTAGAAGTCTCACCTTATATGGGCGGGTGGTCCGCCCAATGTATTGAAGGTTGCAACTACATTGTAGTAGAAACACAACAAAATCAGATCTGCAGTTGCAGAGGGTATTGATTTCACAAACAAACCCCATTACTGGTTGATTTTACTTGTTTAGTGGGGTTCTTGTCACGCTACACAATTAGCCCTATTACACTTGAAGAACCCAATGCTCTGTGTTTCTAGCCAGTTGTTTTTTCTTTCATCCCATAATTGGCTAGGTGCCAGCATATTCTTAAGGTTCTTATTCTTGCAAAAAATCACTTGGGGTCCTGAAGAGATAATAGCCTTCAATAATTAATCATTTTCTAATATATGCCAGTGTTTTTTTATTGTGGCCTTTATATCTCCAGCACCCTCATTGTAAGTGGTCACAAAATTTGCTCCATCCTGTCTTTTTCTCTTTCCATAGCTTTTTACTTGTAGAAGATCCTCTATGTTACAGGCTTTTGCTCTTTCATATGCTTATTTTAAATTTTTCTCATGATAGCCTTTCTCTAGAAATCTATTGGTGAGTAGAGTTGATTCTCTCTCAAAATCCTCCATCTTACTACAATTCCTATGTATCCACTGTAATTGGACAAACAGAAAATTCCTGGTCTAATTAGGATGATGGCAGCTTTTAGCATGCAAGTAGCCATTCCTATCTGCATCTTTCTTATACAGTTTAGTTATAATTTCATCCTGCTCTTGTGTCAATATTAAATCTAGGAATTCTATTTCTTTTGAGCTACTCTTGTGTGTAAAGTGAAGATTCAGGTAGTTTTTATTGGCATAGTCGATAAATTCCAACAGATGTTCCTCGCCTCCATTCCAGATCATTATAACATCATCAATGAAACGCCCCGAGAAGAAAATATAGGATCTGAATGGGTTATTGTTCCATATTTTCTCTTATTCCCAGTGGCCCATGTATAAGTTAGCATAACTCGGGGCAAAACGTGTGCCCATCGCTGTGCCACTAATTTGTAGATAGTAATGCTCATCAAATAAGAAGTAGTTATGTTCTAAGATTAATTTTATGGAAGAGAGCAAAAATAGTTGAGAATTCA
>NC_069500.1:583162984-583185484 GCF_027579735.1 Bombina bombina | reverse complement strand
AACTTTCCAAGATAACAATTTAATATCAATGGAATGAAGGGGTTCAAACGGAACACCCTGTAAAACGTTAAGAACTAAATTTAAGCTCCATGGTGGAGCAACAGTTTTAAACACAGGCTTAATCCTGGCCAAAGCCTGGCAAAAGGCCTGAAGGTCTGGAACTTCTGACAGACGTTTGTGTAAAAGAATGGACAGAGCTGAGATCTGTCCCTTTAAGGAACTAGCAGATAAACCCTTTTCTAAACCCTCTTGTAGAAAAGACAATATCCTAGGAATCCTAACCTTACTCCATGAGTAACTCTTGGATTCGCACCAATGTAAGTATTTACGCCATATTTTATGGTAAATCTTTCTGGTAACAGGTTTCCTAGCCTGTATTAAGGTATCAATTACTGACTCCGAAAATCCACGCTTTGATAAATTCAAGCGTTCAATTTCCAAGCAGTCAGCTTCAGAGAAATTAGATTTTGATGTTTGTAAGGAGCCTGAATTAGAAGGTCCTGTCTCAGAGGCAGAGACCAAGGTGAACAGGATGACATGTCCACTAGATCTGCATACCAGGTCCTGCGTGGCCACGCAGGCGCTATTAGAATCACCGATGCTCTCTCCTGTTTGATCCTGGCAATCAATCGAGGAAGCATCGGGAAGGGTGGAAACACATAGGCCATCCCGAAGGTCCAAGGTGCTGTCAAAGCATCTACCAGGACCGCTCCCGGGTCCCTGGACCTGGACCCGTAACAAGGAAGCTTGGCGTTCTGGCGAGACGCCATGAGATCTATCTCTGGTTTGCCCCAAAGTCGAAGTATTTGGGCAAAGACCTCCGGATGAAGTTCCCACTCCCCCGGATGAAAAGTCTGACGACTTAGGAAATCCGCCTCCCAGTTCTCCACTCCAGGAATGTGGATCGCTGACAGGTGGCAAGAGTGAGACTCTGCCCAGCGAATTATCTTTGATACTTCCATCATCGCTAGGGAGCTTCTTGTCCCTCCTTGATGGTTGATGTAAGCTACAGTCGTGATGTTGTCCGACTGAAACCTGATGAACCCCAGAATTGTTAACTGAGGCCAAACCAGAAGGGCATTGAGAACTGCTCTCAATTCCAGAATGTTTATTGGAAGGAGACTCTCCTCCTGAGTCCATGATCCCTGAGCCTTCAGGGAATTCCAGACAGCGCCCCAACCTAGTAGGCTGGCGTCTGTTGTTACAATTGTCCAATCTGGTCTGCTGAATGGCATCCCCCTGGACAGATGTGGCCGAGAAAGCCACCATAGAAGAGAATTTCTGGTCTCTTGATCCAGATTCAGAGTAGGGGACAAATCTGAGTAATCCCCATTCCACTGACTTAGCATGCACAATTGCAGTGGTCTGAGATGTAGGCGTGCAAAGGGTACTATGTCCATTGCTGCTACCATTAAGCCGATTACCTCCATGCATTGAGCCACTGACGGGTGTTGAATGGAATGAAGGACACGGCAAGCATTTTGAAGCTTTGTTAACCTGCCTTCTGTCAGGTAGATCTTCATTTCTACAGAATCTATAAGAGTCCCCAAGAAGGGAACTCTTGTGAGTGGAAAGAGAGAACTTTTCTCTTCGTTCACCTTCCACCCATGCGACCTTAGAAATGCCAGTACTAACTCTGTATGAGACTTGGCAGTTTGAAAGCTTGACGCTTGTATCAGAATGTCGTCTAGGTACGGAGCCACAGAAATTCCTCGCGGTCTTAGTACCGCCAGAAGAGCGCCCAGAACCTTTGTGAAGATTCTTGGAGCCGTAGCCAATCCGAATGGAAGAGCTACAAACTGGTAATGCCTGTCTAGGAAGGCAAACCTTAGATACCGGTAATGATCTTTGTGAATCGGTATGTGAAGGTAAGCGTCCTTTAAATCCACTGTGGTCATGTACTGACCCTTTTGGATCATGGGTAAGATTGTCCGAATAGTTTCCATTTTGAACGATGGAACTCTTAGGAATTTGTTTAAGATCTTTAAATCCAAGATTGGTCTGAAGGTTCCTTCTTTCTTGGGAACCACAAACAGATTTGAGTAAAACCCCTGTCCGTGCTCCGACCGCGGAACCGGGTGGATCACTCCCATTAGCAAAAGATCTTGTACACAGCGTAGAAACGCCTCTTTCTTTATTTGGTTTGTTGACAACCTTGAAAGATGAAATCTCCCTTTTGGGGGAGAGATTTTGAAGTCCAGAAGATATCCCTGAGATATGATCTCTAACGCCCAGGGATCCTGGACATCTCTTGCCCAAGCCTGGGCGAAGAGAGAAAGTCTGCCCCCCACTAGATCCGTTCCCGGATCGGGGGCCCTCAATTCATGCTGTCTTAGGGGCAGCAGCAGGTTTTCTGGCCTGCTTGCCCTTGTTCCAGGACTGGTTAGGTTTCCAGCCTTGTCTGTAGCGAGCAACAGCTCCTTCCTGTTTTGGTGCAGAGGAAGTTGATGCTGCTCCTGCCTTGAAGTTACGAAAGGCACGAAAATTAGACTGTCTAGCCCTAGGTTTGGCTCTGTCTTGAGGCAGGGCATGGCCTTTACCTCCTGTAATGTCAGCGATAATTTCTTTCAAACCGGGCCCGAATAAGGTCTGCCCTTTGAAAGGTATGTTAAGTAATTTAGATTTAGAAGTAACATCAGCTGACCAGGATTTTAGCCACAGTGCTCTACGTGCCTGAATGGCGAATCCGGAATTTTTAGCCGTAAGTTTAGTTAAATGTACTACGGCATCTGAAATAAATGAATTAGCTAGCTTAAGGGTTTTAAGCTTATTTGAAATCTCATCTATAGTTATTGAGTCAAGAGTCTCTTCCAGAGACTCGGACCAAAATGCGGCCGCAGCCGTGACAGACGCAATACATGCAAGGGGTTGCAATATAAAACCTTGTTGAACAAACATTTTCTTAAGGTAACCCTCTAATTTTTTATCCATTGGATCTGAAAAGGCACAGCTATCCTCCACCGGGATAGTGGTACGCTTAGCCAGAGTAGAAACTGCTCCCTCCACCTTAGGGACCATCTGCCATAAGTCCCGTGTGGTGGCGTCTATTGGAAACATTTTTCTAAATACAGGAGGGGGGGAAAAGGGTACACCGGGCTTATCCCACTCCTTAGTAATTATCTCTGTAAGCCTCTTAGGTATAGGAAATACGTCAGTACTCGCTGGTACTGCATAGTATCTATCCAGCCTACATAATTTCTCTGGGATTGCAACGGTGTTACAATCATTCAGAGCCGCTAATACCTCCCCTAGCAGTACACGGAGGTTTTCTAGTTTAAACTTAAAGTTTGAAATGTCTGAATCCACTCTATTTGGATCAGATCCGTCACCTGCAGATTGAAGCTCTCCGTCCTCATGTTCTGCAAATTGTGACGCAGTATCTGACATGGCCCTAATATTATCAGCGCACTCTGTTCTCACCCCAGAGTGATCTCGCTTACCTCTAAGTTCTGGTAATTTAGACAAAACTTCAGTCATAAAATTAGCCATGTCCTGTAGTGTGATTTGTAATGGCCGCCCTGAAGTACTCGGCGTTACAATATCACGCACCTCCCGAGCGGGAGATGCAGGTACTGACACGTGAGGCAAGTTAGTCGGCATAACTTCCCCCTCGTTGTTTGGTGAATGATGTTCAATTTGTACAGATTGACTTTTATTTAAAGTAGCATCAATGCAATTAGTACATAAATTTCTATTGGGCTCCACCTTGGCTTTTGCACATATAGCACAGAGATATTCCTCTGAGTCAGACATGTTTAACAAACTAGCAATTAAACTAGCAAGCTTGGAAATACTTTTCAACTCAATTTACAAGTAATATGAAAAACGCACTGTGCCTTTAAGAAGCACAGAAAAAAACTATGACAGTTGAATAACAATGAACCGGAGAAATTATAAAAACCAAATTTTTCCCGGTAAAGGCATAAATTTAGCAAAGGATTGCCCCCATTAGCAATGGATAACTGACCCTTAATAGCAGAAAAAAATGTACAAAATATAAACGTTTTTTATCACAGTCAAAGCACAATCTCACAGGTCTGCTGTGAGTGATTACCTCCCTCAAAATAATTTTTGAAGACCCTTGAGCTCTGTAGAGACGATCCAGATCATGCAGGGAGAGAAACAGACTTTTGACTGAATTTCTGATGCGTAGCAAAAGCGCCAAAATAGGCCCCTCCCCCTCACACACAGCAGTGAGGGAAGTTCAGTAAACTGTCTTAAATTAAAATAAACGACAGCCAAGTGGAAAAACAGTGCCCAAAACAATTTTTCACCCAGTACCTCAGATAATTAAACGATTTAACATGCCAGCAAAACGTTTAAAATCAAATAACATGAAATGTCATTAAACAGCCTGTTGCTAGACGTTCCCACTGCAAGTTAGGCTAAAAGTTATATGCATATAGTATTATCCCAGTGAAGTGCCATTCCCCAGAATACTGAAGTGTAAACATATATACATAAAAGCCTGATACCAGTTGCTACTACTGCATTTAAGGCTGAACTTACATTATATCGGTATTGGCAGTATTTTCTCAGTCAATTCCATTCCTCAGAAAATAATATACTGCAACATACCTCTTTGCAGGTGAAGCTGCCCGCTGTCCCCTGATCTGAAGTTTACCTCACTCCTCAGAATGGCCGAGAACAGCAAAATGAATCTTAGCTACGCCGGCTAAAATCATCCAAAAACTCAGGTAGATTCTTCTTCAAATTCTACCTGAGAAGGAACAACACACTCCGGTGCTGTTTTAAAATAACAAACTTTTGATTGAAGATATAAAAACTAAGTATAATCACCACAGTCCTCTCACACATCCTATCTATTAGTTGGGTGCAAGAGAATGACTGGGTGTGACGTAGAGGGGAGGGGCTATATAGCAGCTCTGCTTGGGTGATCCTCTTGCACTTCCTGTTGGGGAGGAGTTAATATCCCAGAAGTAATGATGACCCGTGGACTGACTACACTTAACAGGAGAAAGGCAATTTAGCAATTAGAATAATTTTTCAAAAGTTAGTGGCAAGTTCTTTTTTAAGGAACAGAACAGAAGCCTCTCTGCATGTTCAGCTATAAGTCTGTTTTTGCTATCAGTAAGGAGGTTTGACTCTAAGTTGAACAGTCTTCCACTTTCCACACTACTGCATGGGGCAGAAAGATATTTTTGGACCATTTTAGCCAGAGCTGGAAATCTCAGTTTATTAACTGACCAGTACTTCAGGGGTTTGTCTGAACAAGGTACAGTGATCTCTCCTACAATAATACAAATAACAGCAATTTACTACTGTTCTGCTAATACAAACAATTTTTAGTTTAGTCTCCACTTCAGCTTAAAATGAAATGGGAACATGCAGTTTGAAAAAACGCCACAAGATATGGGTAGGAAGTGGAGGTATCGGTATAAGTATCGGTGCATTTGCACGAGTACAAGTACTCATGCAAATACTTGGTATCGGTACACACATACACTTGATATGTATACACACATACATATCTACACACACACACACACATATATATATATATATATATATATATATATATACACATATATATACACATATATATATACATATATATACATATATACATATATATATATATATATATACATATATATACATATATATACATATATGTATAACAAACACTCGCCTTGCGCTCACACTACCCGTCTAATGCTTCCTCCTTCCTGGCTACGGCACACTGGAGCGTGGGAGACGTCACTCATAGACCTTCTGCGCAGGGGATCCAAGCTGCAGCGCTCACTTCATCCAAAGAGCGCTGAAAAAGTGTATAGGATACAAAGAAAAGTCCGGATCCTCAAATGCAGATAAAACATAAATCCTTTATTTGATAATGCAGGTAAAAGCATAGAGTATCGGCAGATACAGTTATTTAAACCAAGACTGACATTTTAACATAGACAGCTGGGCAATCTGCAGCAGACATGTTTCGTGCCTACAGGCACTTGTTCACTGCTCACAGGTGTCCCAGCTCATTATCCTTAAATAGGTATTTCTTAAAGGTATAGAGACTCAAATGAGTAAATGGTAATCTAATTATTGTCTATGTTAATAACTATTATAATATATACAAATCACAGATACATATATACATATGAAAGTCACTAAGCTCAGATAAACACTTCAGTTCATACACTTATCTATCTGCCGATACTCTATGCTTTTACCTGCATTATCAAATAAAGGATTTATGTTTTATCTGCATTTGAGGATCCGGACTTTTCTTTGTATCCTATATATACATATATATATATACATATATATACACATATATATATATATATATATATATATATATATATATATATATACATATATATATACATATATATATACATATATATATATATATATATATATATATACACATATATATATATATATATATATATATACACATACATATATATATATATATATATATATATATATATATATATATATATATATATATATATATATATATATATATATATATATATATATACATATATACATATATATATACATATATATACATATACACACACATACAGGTAGCCCTCAGTTTACGCCGGGGTTAGGTTCCAGAAGGAATGGTTGTAAATTGAAACCGTTGTAAATTTAAACCCAGTTTATAATGTAAGTCAATGGGAAGTGAGGGAGATAGGTTCCAGGCCCCTCTCAAAATTGTCATAAGTTACACCTAATACAACACAGACTTCACTTGCATTTTTCTGCAAACAGTTCTTTCTATGCATTCAATCTGGACTGATTTATAGACAGGAGGATTTTGTTCCTTTGAAATCTGCTCGATAGCTCAGGTCTGGTTAAACTGATTAATTTCAGCTTGCTTGGCTTTGCTGCAACACAAGCGGACAGCTCTACCTACTGGCTATTTTAATAAATGCAGTGCTTCTCAAAGCTTTTCAATAGCAGTCACATGACTGGAAAAAAAGCTTATTATTCTGAAACGATGTAAATTGAACCGTTGTATATATAAATAAAATAAAAAAATAACCGGCAAGAGTCCTAAAACAAAGCTTTATTTTAGCAAGTTAAAAATGGTCAGCTAGGAGAGTCTGATATGTTTTAGCAAAAGGTGCCTATGATTAAGAATTTACCTGATAAATTCATTTCTTTCATATTGGCAAGAGTCCATGAGCTAGTGACGTATGGGATATACAATCCTACCAGGAGGGGCAAAGTTTCCCAAACCTCAAATGCCTATAAATACACCCCTCACCACACCCACAATTCAGTTTAAAGAATAGCCAAGTAGTGGGTGATAAAGAAAGGAGTAAAAAGCATCAACAAAGGAATTTGGAAATAATTGTGCTTTATACAAAAAAAACACCATAAAAAAAGAGTGGGCCTCATGGACTCTTGCCAATATGAAAGAAATTACGTTATCAGGTAAATTCTTACATAAATTATGTTTTCTTTCATGTAATTGGCAAGAGTCCATGAGTTAGTGACATATGGGATATCAATACCCAAGATGTGGAACTCCACGCAAGAGTCACTAGAGAGGGAGGGATAAAATAAACAGCCATTTTCCGCTGAAAAAATAATCCACAACCCAAAATATAAGTTTATTCTTTAAATGTCAAGGAAAACTTAAAACATCAGCAGAAGAATCAAACTGAAACAGCTGCCTGAAGAATTTTTCTACCAAAAACTGCTTCTGAAGAAGCAAAAACATCAAAACGGTAGAATTTAGTAAATGTATGTAAAGAAGACCAAGTTGCCGCTTTGCAAATTTGATCAACTGAAGCTTCATTCTTAAAAGCCCATGAAGTAGAGACTGATCTAGTAGAATGAGCTGTAATTCTCTGAGGCGGGGCCTGACCCGACTCCAATAAGCTTGAAAACAGAGGATCAAAAAAATCAACTCGACAAACCAATCTCCCCTCAGGATGTCCAAATAGCTATAAAAACCCTTAACAACGGGAAAAGCCCAGGGCCAGATGGCTTTACAGCCAAATATTATAAAACTTTCTCGACTATATTGACACCCCACCTTACCACGATCTTCAATGAGGTAGATGACGATAACCCTTTCCCACCTTCAATGCTGGAAGCACAGGTGGTTGTGCTTCCGAAACCAGGTAAACCCCCAGACACGCCTGCGAATTTTCGCCCCATCTCCCTCCTGAATTTTGATGTAAAACTGTTTGCAAAAATCATAGCTACCAGAATAAACCTAATCCTACCCTCAATCATACACATCAATCAAGCAGGCTTCACGCCCTCTAGAGAAGCTAGGGACAATACTACCAAAATATTAGACCTTATGGAATATGCCACTACCCAAACGATCCCATCGGCATTTCTAGCTATGGACGCAGAAAAGGCCTTTGACAGGCTAGACTGGTCTTTTCTGAAACAAACTATGCACACATTTGGCTTTCCCCAACAAATTATAGGGAAAATATTCGCACTCTACAATAATCCACAGGCCAAAATTAAATTAAATGACTCCATCTCTTCCCCTTTTAAAATTACAAATGGAACAAGGCAGGGCTGCCCGCTCTCGCCGCTTCTATTTATATTGGCGATGGAAGTGCTGGCTTCCCACATCAGATACAATGCCAACATTCATGGAATGGAGATTGGATCTGCCACATATAAGATAACCCTATACGCGGACGATATCTTTTTAACGTTAAAAGACCCAGAGACATCATTACCCCCCCTGTTGCAAACATTACAAACGTATGGATTATACTCCAACTTTAAAATCAACATCTCAAAAACCGAATTATTGGCCATACACTTACACTCTAATGTAATAGAGAAAATACAACAAAGATATCATTTTCGCATACAGCCTAAGGCAATCAAGTACCTGGGGGTATACATCTCACCATCTATAGAAACCATAATCTCACTAAACTATAAAACCCTTAACTCAACAACCCAAACCACCCTTAACTCATGGAATTGTAAGCCCCTCTCCTGGCTAGGAAAAATCAACGCAATCAAAATGATTATTTTACCTAAAATCCTGTATTATTTGCAAACCCTCCCAATTCCCCTCCCAGACAACCTACTATTTTCCCTACAAAAACAAATAAACTGTTTCATATGGTCACACAAAAGGCCCCGCATTGCTACTTCCACTTTATATCGCCCAAAGGAGCTAGGAGGGATCGGAGCCCCAAATCTAATGCGCTACAGACAAGCAGTTTTTCTAACACGAATTGCTGATTGGTGCAAACACAACATGAATAAGGAATGGGTACAACTAGAGCAATTACTCTCAGACCAGCACTACCTTTGCGGGAACTGTTGGATTCCCAATGCCCAACGTAAATTACTACATACAACCCCAAGGCTAGTGCATGAAACCTTTAGACAATGGGACAAAATACTTCAGAAACACCCCGCAATCTCCACCACATACTCCCCCCTGACCCCGGCTAGTAAGAACACACCATTTCCATTTCTGAAAGGGATAACCAACATATCCCACCCCACCCCCTTTTTGCAAAGCTCAATCCCACACCACCTTTTATACAAAGACGGTGAAATTCAATCACAACAGGCAATATGTGATATCCTTGGGACACGTTTCCAAAACTGGTACACTTACGCACAATTGAAACACTACCTAGCGACACATACCTCCAGATCACAATTTAAAAGGCAGCTTTCTCAATTTGAAGCAATATGCTTTCAACCTCACCCACAGAAAGGAATTCTATCTTTGACATATAAAATACTATCACGGGTGTCTCACTCGATACCCCCTACTTATGTAGCTAAATGGGAAATGGACTTAGAAGTCACTCTGGAACCGCCTGAGTGGAATATTATATTCCACCAGATGACCAAAGCCTCATCATCCATTTCGGTGCTGGAAATGAATATCAAACTGCTAAGCAGGTGGTACTACACACCAGTCCGATTACATCACTTATTTCCCAGTACGACCACCATGTGCTGGAGGACTTGCGGAGAGCCAGCTACTTTTGCACATATCTGGTGGACTTGTCCGATTGTATCATCCTTTTGGTGCTCCCTTAGACAAGAGATTGAAAAAGCTATGGGCACTCCACTCCCGTTCACACCTTGGGTCTTTCTTTTCAACAAATTCCCCAAAATCTCATGCAAATTAAAACAAACACTTCTCACGATCATGATCAACTCTGCAAAAAGACTAATCCCACTTAATTGGAAAAAAACAAACCTGCCACCCCCGGCAGTTTGGAAATCCAAAGTAACACACTATCTCCAGCTGGAGAAATACCACTACACTAGTACCAAACGAGCAGAAGAATTTCATAACATAACATTTCTATGGGAGGAATACATAAATAGCCAATAGTAACTCTCCCCCTCGAACACTTTCATCAATCGACCACAAAATAGCAACCTCGCATCCAATCTCGTTACACCTAGACCCTAAACATACTCACAACGCAAGGTTAACCTATGACAGTCAGAAGGAGGTCATTGTTATTCTCATGGTGGTCATCTTCACTATTATTTTATCCATTGTATATTTTCAATTTTGAGTGCTGGCTGATTGGCACCTGTTGCCTAACCCAACAGTAATAGTTAACCTTGAGTCTTATTGTTATAAATCTAATTGTTTAACTGTAACAGGTTATCACTTGTTGTAACATTTGATGTCAGTTCAAAAGTTTCTTTAATGCTTCTCTATGTATATTTTGAAATAATCTCAATAAAAGAATTTAAACTAAAAAAAAAAAAAAAAAAAAGAAAAATCAGAAAAGAAGATTCACAAGAAAGAGCAGATAGCTCAGAAATTCTTCTAGCACAAGAGATGGCCAAAAGGAACAATACTTTCCAAAAAAGTAGTAAAATGTCCAAAGAATGCATAGGCTCAATATGGAGGAGCCTGTAAAGCCCTCCAAACCAAAATTAAGACTCCAAGGAGGAGAGATTGATTTAACGACAGGCTTAAATACGAACTAAAGCCTGTACAAAACAGTGAATATCAGGAAGTTTAGCAATCTTTCTGTGAATAAAACAGAAAGAGCAGAAATTTGTCCCTTCAAGGAACTTGCAGACAAAACCTTATCCAAACCATCCTGAAAAAACAGAAAAATTCTAGCAACTCTAAAAGAATGCCAAGAGAATTTATGAGAAGAATACCATTAAATGTAAGTCTTCCAAACTCGATAATAAATCTTTCAAGAGACAGATTTACAAGCTTGTAACATAGTATTAATCACTGAGTCAGAGAAACCTCGATGACTTATCGAACAATTTCCATACTTTCAAATTGAATAATTTGAAAATCTGATGGAAAAACGGACCTTGAGACAGTAGGTCTGGCCTTAACAGAAGTGGCCAAGGTTGGCAGCTGAACATCCGAACAAGACCCGCATACCAAAACCTGTGAGGCCATGCTGGAGCCACCAGCAACACAAACGATTGTTCCATGATGATTCTGGAGATCACTCTTGGAAGAAGAACTAGAGGTGGGAAAATATAAGCAGGTTGATTATACCAAGGAAGTGTCAGCGCACCCACTGCTTCCGCCTGTAAATCCCTGAACCTGGACAGGCATCTGGGAAGTCTCTTGTTTAGATGAGAGGCCCTCAGATCTATCTGTAGAAGACCCCATATCTGAACAATCTGAGAAAACACATCTGAATGGAAGAACCACTCCCCAGTCTGATGGCTGATATAATCCGCCTCCCAATGTCTATACCTGGGATATGCACCGCAGTAATTAGACAGGAGCTGGATTCCGCCCAAGCAAGTATTCAAGATACTTCTTCATAGCTTGTGGACTGCGAGTCCCACCCTGCTGATTGACAAATGCCACTTTATGTGATATTGTCTGTTTGAAAATAAATGAACAGTTCTCTCTTCAACAGAGGCCAAAACTGAAGAGCTCTGAGTTCTAAAATATCGATTGGTAATCTCGCCTCTTGAGATTTCCAAACCCCTTGTGCTGTCAGAGATCCCCAAACAGATCCCCAAACAGCTCCCCAACCTGAAAGACTTGCATCTGTAGAGATCATAGTCCAGGTTAGCCGAACAAAGAAGCCCCTAGAACTAAACGCTGGTGATTTACCACCAAGTCAGAGAGTGTCAAACATTGGGATTTAAGGATATTAATTGTGATATCTTTGTATAATCCCTGCACCATGTATTCAGCAAACAAAGCTGGAGAGGTCTCATGTGAGAACGAGCAAAGGGAATCGCGTCCAATGCAACAGTCAGAAAACCTAAATTTTCCATGCACATAACCACTGAAGGGAATGACTGAGAACTAATTTCAAATGTCTCTTGTCTGTTAAAGACAGAGTCATGGACACTGAATCTATCTGGAAACCTAAAAAAGGTGACCCTTGACTGAGGAATCAAGAAACTTTTTGGAAAATTGATCCTCCAACCATGTTTCCGAAGAAACAACACTAGTCAATTAGTGTGAGATTCTGCAGAACGGAAAGACTGAGCTAGTACCAAGATATCATCCAAATAAAGAAACACGGCAATACCCTGCTCTCTGGTTTCCATGAAGCAGGGCACCAAAAACCTTTAAAAAAAAGATTATGTGAGTGGTTGCTAGACCAAATGGAAAAGCAACAAATTGGTAACGCTTGTCTAGAAAAGAGAATCTGAGGAACTGATAATGATCTAAATGAATCGGAATATGAAGGTATACATCCTGCAATCCATTGTGGATCTAAAATGTCCTTGCTGAATAAAAGGCAGAACAGTCCTTAAAGTCACCATTTGAAAATTGGTACTCTTACATAACGATTCAAAATTTTCAGATCCAGAATTGGTCTGAATGAAATTTCCTTCTTTGGGACAATTAATAGATTTGAATAAAACACCAGACCTTGTCCCTGAAAAGGAACTGGCATGACAACCCCTGAAACTCCAGGTCTGAAACACACTTCAGGAAAGCCTGAGCTTTAACTGAATTTGCTGGGATGCGTGAGAGAAAAAAAATCTTCTCACAGGAGGATTTACTCAGAATCCTATTCGAAGCCCCTGAGAGACAATACTCTGAAACCATTGATTTTGGACCGAATTTATCCAAAACATTCTTGAGAAAAAAAACTAATCTACCCCCTACCAGCTGAGCTGGAATGAGAGTCGCCCCTTCATGCGGACTTAGGGGCTGGCTTTTGGTTTCTTAAATGGGTTTGATTTATTCCATTTAATTAAGGTTTCCAATTGGAAACAGATTCCATAGGGAAGGATTAGGTTTTTGTTCCTTATTTGACAAAAAGAACGAAAATGATTTAGAAGCTTTATATTTACCCTTAGGTCTCTTATTACCTTGGAAAGAAAGGGATAGCAATCTAGATTTAAAATGTCGTATCTGCATTCCAAGATTTAAGCCTCAAAACTCTTATAGCTAAAAACATAGATCTAACATAAATCTTGATGATATCAAAAAATGGCATCAGAACTGATTAGTATGTTGCAGTAAGCGAACAATACTAAATAAATCAGAATCCAATTCTTGTTGCGCTAAATCTCCAACAAAAAAGTTGATGCAGCTGCAACATCAGCCAAATTGCAGGCCTGAATATAAATAAGCTTTCCTTAGATAAGATACAAGTTTCCTATCTAAAGGAGCTTAAGTACTATCTTCCATAGGAATAGAGGTACTTTCAGCAAGAGAAGAAATAGCCCCATCAACTTTGAGGATCTTTTCCCAAAACTCTATAAAAATTGCTGGTAAAAGGAAACAATTTTTTAAACCTTGAAGAAGGAATAAAAGAAGTACCCAGATAATTCCATTCCTTAGAAATCATAACAGAAATAGCATCAGGAACAGGAAAAAACCTCTGGAGTAACCACAGGAGGTTTAAAAACAGAATTTACTGCACGCTGAGAGGAAAACCGGGCTCCAACTTGCTGCGGAGCCCATATCAACGTAGAATCTAGAACAAACTTACTTCACCACCTCCATCGGAGGCAAAGTTTGTAAAACTGAATTGTGGGTGTGGTGAGGGGTGTATTTATAGGCATTTTGAAGTTTGGGAAACTTTGCCCCTCCTGGTAGGAATGTATATCCCATACGTCACTAGCTCATGGACTCTTGCTAATTACATGAAAGAAAACTAGTTTCCACAATATCCAAAATAATTAACACTTCTTTAACAAAGAACGAAAATACTTCATTTTTTAATAAATAAGTAGATTTGTTAGTGTCAATATCTGAGGAAAGATCTTCTGAATCAGATAGATCCTCATCAGAAGAGGATAATTCATTATGTTGTCGGTCATTTGAAATTTCATCAACCTTATGAGAAGTTTTAAAAGACCTTTATATTAATTAGAAGGCCGAATAGCAGACAAAGCCTTCTGAACAGAATCAGTAACAAATTCTTTAAATTTCATAGGTATACCATGTGCATTAAAAGTTGAAGGAACAACAACAGGAAATGTACTATTTACTGATGGACACAATATCTGCATGTAAAAGTTTATCATGATAACCAATACGACATTCGGAAATATAAAGCACTTAGCTTTAGCAGAACCAACATCAGGAAGCAAAGTTCCAAAAGATACTTCTGAGGCAGGATCAGATTGAGACATCTTGCAAAATGTAAAATAAAAAAACAACATATAAAGCAAAATTGGTCAATTTCCTTATATGACAGTTTCATGAATGGGAAAAAAATGCAAACAGCATAGCCCTCTGACATAGAAAAAAGGCAAGAGGCAAATAGCAATGGGGTATTAAATTAATGAAACAATTTGGCGCCAAGTATGACGCACAACGTAACTGAAATTTTTTTGGCGCCAACAATATCTGGAAATGACACACTTGCGTCACTGACGCAACCATGTGTAAGGCTTCGGCGTCAACTACGATGCCGGAAATGATGGTCTTGCGTCAACGGACGTACTTTTCGCACCAAAAAAATCGAGCCAAAAATTACGCAATAAAGTCTACCATTTGGCGCACCCGCAGGCCTACTTCTGCCCGCAATTTGAAGTAGTCAATTGAAAAAAAGACTAAACCCCAGGTATGAAAAATATTTCTTAATATGTTTATTTTCCCTAAATATGAAACTGACAGTCTGCACAAGGAAATACATGAACCTGACTCATGGCAAATATAAGTACAATACATATATTTAGAACTTTATATAAATGCATAAAGTGCCAGACCATAGCTGGGGTGTCTTAAAGGGACACTGTACCCAAAAATTTTGTTTTTGTGATTCAGATTGCGCATGAAATTTTAAGCAACTTTCTAATTTACTCCTATTATCAAATTCTCTTCAATCTCTTGGTATCTTTATTTGAAATGCAAGAATGTAAGTTTAGATGCCGGCCCATTTTTGGTGAAAAACCTGGGTTGTCCTTGCTGATTGGTGAATACATTCATCCACCTATAAAAAAGTGCTGTCCAGAGTACTGAAACCAAAAAAAAAGGTTAGATGCCTTCTTTTTCAAATAATGATAGCAAGAGAACGAAGAAAATTTGACAATAGGAGTAAATTAGAAAGTTGCTTAAAATTGCATGCTCTTTCTGAATTACAAAAGAAAAAAATTGGGTTCAGTGTCCCTTTAAGTAATAAAAAAACATACTTACCAAAAAAAACAACCATCCACATATAGCAGATAGCCAAACCAGTGCTGAAACAGTTTTCAGTAGAGTTAATGGTATATAAGAGTATATCGTCGATCTAAAAAGGGAGGTAGGAGATGAATCTCTACGACCGATAACAGAGAACCTATGAAATAGACCCCCGTTAGGGAAATCATTGCATTTAATAGGTAATACTTTCTTCACATCCCTCTGACATTCGCTGTACTCTGAGAGGAATCGGGCTTCAAAATGCTGAGAAGCGCATGTCAACGTAGAAATCTTAGCACAAACTTGCTTCACCACCTCCATAGGAGGCAAAGTTTGTAAAACTGAATTGTGGGTGTGGTGAGGGGTGCATTTATAGGCATTTGAGGTTTGGGAAACTTTGCCCCTCCTGGTAGGATTGTATATCCCATACGTCACTAGCTCATGGACTCTTGCCAATTACATGAAAGAAATAAAGCTTTGTGTTTTTAATGCTAATAGGACTCTTATCCTCATACACCTGGCATTGTCCTTATTTGCTTTTTTGGGCTCAATTTGTCTACAATTGGTTGGGAACAGGTGCAATAGTGGTCAGGTGAGTTGGCTTACAGAGGGAGTGGATATCCGGTCAGAACAAACAGCACACAGAAATGGACACGGCTCATTGAAATTGCTGCAATATTGAGGAATCACATTACACTCAGGACTACCATAACGGCATCCAATCAAGGGGAGAAGCCTGGAAGTGGAGCAGCGAAGCTCTCAGGGGTCTGGTGGTTATCTGGACATCAGGGAGCATAGTCAGCTCCGCTCTTGAACCAAGGCACATACATGGTATACCCTGCAGTTGGAAGGTAGGGCCCTGAACAGGGAAGGCTGATGTGTGAATACGTTTGCAATACTTTCTATTATTACAGCAGCAATTGTGATTAAGGCTATTACAGGTACCATAAGACTGTTTGTACTAAATAAATTGACTAAGATATATATATTTCCTCTTGCCCACCACTATATATATGCGTGTGTATGTATGTATGTATGTATGTATATATATCACACATTATATATATATATATATCACACATGTATATATATATATATATATATATATATATATATCACACATGTATATATATATATATATATATATCACACATGTATATGTGTATATATATATATATATATATATATATATATCACATGTATATATATATATATATATATATATATATCACACATGTATATATATATATATATATATATATATATATATATATATATATATATATATATATACACATATACATACACACACACACACACACACACAGTTAACCCTCAGTTTACGCCAGGGTTAGGTTCCAGAAGGATTGGTTGTAAATCGAAACTGTTGTAAATTGAAACCCAGTTTATAATGTAAGTCAATGGGAAGTGAGGGAGATCGGTTCCAGGCCCCTCTCAAAATTGTCATAAGTAACACCTAATACATTATTTTTAAAGCTTTGAAATGAAGACTTTAAATACTAAACAGCATTATAAACCTAATAAAATAATCACACAACACAGAATATATAATTAAACTAAGTTAAATGAACAAAAACATTTGCTAAACAGCATTATAAACCTAATAAAATAATCACACAGCACAGACTTCACTTGCATTTTTCTGCAAACAGTTCTTTCTATGCATTCCAATCTGGACTGATTTATAGACAGGAAGATCTTGTTCCTTTGAAATCTGCTCGATAGCTCAGGTCTGGTTAAACTGATTAATTTCAGCTTGCTTGGCTTTGCTGCAACACATGTTGACAGCTCCACCTACTGGCTATTTTAATAAATGCACAGCTTCTCAATGCTTTTCAATAGCGGTCACATGACTGGAAAAAAGGGTTGTTATTCTGAAATGGTGTAAATTGAACAGTTGTAAAACGAGGGTCACCTGTATATACACACATACACACACACTATACATATATATATATAGTGTGTGTGTGTGTGTACATATATATATATATATATATATATATATATATACACATACACACACAGACACTATATATATATATATATATACACACACACACATACATACACACACTATATATATATATATATATATATATATATATATATATATATATACACACACACACACACACACACACACACACATACATACACACACTATATATATATATATATATATATATATATATATATATATATATATATATATATATATATATATATATATATATATATATACAGGGAGTGCAGAATTATTAGGCAAATGAGTATTTTGACCACATCATCCTCTTTATGCATGTTGTCTTACTCCAAGCTGTATAGGCTCGAAAGCCTACTACCAATTAAGCATATTAGGTGATGTGCATCTCTGTAATGAGAAGGGGTGTGGTCTAATGACATCAACACCCTATATCAGGTGTGCATAATTATTAGGCAACTTCCTTTCCTTTGGCAAAATGGGCCAAAAGAAGGACTTGACAGGCTCAGAAAAGTAAAAAATAGTGAGATATCTTGCAGAGGGATGCAGCACTCTTAAAATTGCAAAGCTTCTGAAGCGTGATCATCGAACAATCAAGCGTTTCATTCAAAATAGTCAACAGGGTCGCAAGAAGCGTGTAGAAAAACCAAGGAGCAAAATAACTGCCCATGAACTGAGAAAAGTCAAGCGTGCAGCTGCCAAGATGCCACTTGCCACCAGTTTGGCCATATTTCAGAGCTGCAACATCACTGGAGTGCCCAAAAGCACAAGGTGTGCAATACTCAGAGACATGGCCAAGGTAAGAAAGGCTGAAAGACGACCACCACTGAACAAGACACACAAGCTGAAACGTCAAGACTGGGCCAAGAAATATCTCAAGACTGATTTTTCTAAGGTTTTATGGATTGATGAAATGAGAGTGAGTCTTGATGGGCCAGATGGATGTGCCCGTGGCTGGATTGGTAAAGGGCAGAGAGCTCCAGTCCGACTCAGACGCCAGCAAGGTGGAGGTGGAGTACTGGTTTGGGCTGGTATCATCAAAGATGAGCTTGTGGGGCCTTTTCGGGTTGAGGATGGAGTCAAGCTCAACTCCCAGTCCTACTGCCAGTTTCTGGAAGACACCTTCTTCAAGCAGTGGTACAGGAAGAAGTCTGCATCCTTCAAGAAAAACATGATTTTCATGCAGGACAATGCTCCATCACACGCGTCCAAGTACTCCACAGCGTGGCTGGCAAGAAAGGGTATAAAAGAAGAAAATCTAATGACATGGCCTCCTTGTTCACCTGATCTGATCCCCATTGAGAACCTGTGGTCCATCATCAAATGTGAGATTTACAAGGAGGGAAAACAGTACACCTCTCTGAACAGTGTCTGGGAGGCTGTGGTTGCTGCTGCACGCAATGTTGATGGTGAACAGATCAAAACACTGACAGAATCCATGGATGGCAGGCTTTTGAGTGTCCTTGCAAAGAAAGGTGGCTATATTGGTCACTGATTTGTTTTTGTTTTGTTTTTGAATGTCAGAAAACAGAATTTATGTTTACCTGATAAATTTCTTTCTCCAACGGTGTGTCCGGTCCACGGCGTCATCCTTACTTGTGGGATATTCTCTTCCCCAACAGGAAATGGCAAAGAGCCCAGCAAAGCTGGTCACATGATCCCTCCTAGGCTCCGCCTACCCCAGTCATTCGACCGACGTTAAGGAGGAATATTTGCATAGGAGAAACCATATGGTACCGTGGTGACTGTAGTTAAAGAAAATAAATTATCAGACCTGATTAAAAAACCAGGGCGGGCCGTGGACCGGACACACCGTTGGAGAAAGAAATTTATCAGGTAAACATAAATTCTGTTTTCTCCAACATAGGTGTGTCCGGTCCACGGCGTCATCCTTACTTGTGGGAACCAATACCAAAGCTTTAGGACACGGATGAAGGGAGGGAGCAAATCAGGTCACCTAAATGGAAGGCACCACGGCTTGCAAAACCTTTCTCCCAAAAATAGCCTCAGAAGAAGCAAAAGTATCAAACTTGTAAAATTTGGTAAAAGTGTGCAGTGAAGACCAAGTCGCTGCCCTACATATCTGATCAACAGAAGCCTCGTTCTTGAAGGCCCATGTGGAAGCCACAGCCCTAGTGGAATGAGCTGTGATTCTTTCGGGAGGCTGCCGTCCGGCAGTCTCGTAAGCCAATCTGATGATGCTTTTAATCCAAAAAGAGAGAGAGGTAGAAGTTGCTTTTTGACCTCTCCTTTTACCTGAATAAACAACAAACAAGGAAGATGTTTGTCTAAAATCCTTTGTAGCATCTAAATAGAATTTTAGAGCGCGAACAACATCCAAATTGTGCAACAAACGTTCCTTCTTTGAAACTGGTTTTGGACACAGAGAAGGTACGATAATCTCCTGGTTAATGTTTTTGTTAGAAACAACTTTTGGAAGAAAACCAGGTTTAGTACGTAAAACCACCTTATCTGCATGGAACACCAGATAAGGAGGAGAACACTGCAGAGCAGATAATTCTGAGACTCTTCTAGCAGAAGAAATCGCAACTAAAAACAAAACTTTCCAAGATAATAACTTAATATCAACGGAATGTAAGGGTTCAAACGGAACCCCCTGAAGAACTGAAAGAACTAAATTGAGACTCCAAGGAGGAGTCAAAGGTTTGTAAACAGGCTTGATTCTAACCAGAGCCTGAACAAAGGCTTGAACATCTGGCACAGCTGCCAGCTTTTTGTGAAGTAATACCGACAAGGCAGAAATCTGTCCCTTCAGGGAACTTGCAGATAATCCTTTTTCCAATCCTTCTTGAAGGAAGGATAGAATCCTAGGAATCTTAACCTTGTCCCAAGGGAATCCTTTAGATTCACACCAACAGATATATTTTTTCCAAATTTTGTGGTAAATCTTTCTAGTTACAGGCTTTCTGGCCTGAATAAGAGTATCGATAACAGAATCTGAGAATCCTCGCTTCGATAAAATCAAGCGTTCAATCTCCAAGCAGTCAGCTGGAGTGAAACCAGATTCGGATGTTCGAACGGACCCTGAACAAGAAGGTCTCGTCTCAAAGGTAGCTTCCAAGGTGGAGCCGATGACATATTCACCAGATCTGCATACCAAGTCCTGCGTGGCCACGCAGGAGCTATTAAGATCACCGACGCCCTCTCCTGATTGATCCTGGCTACCAGCCTGGGGATGAGAGGAAATGGCGGGAACACATAAGCTAGTTTGAAGGTCCAAGGTGCTACTAGTGCATCCACTAGAGCCGCCTTGGGATCCCTGGATCTGGCCCCGTAGCAAGGAACTTTGAAGTTCTGACGAGAGGCCATCAGATCCATGTCTGGAATGCCCCACAGGTGAGTGACTTGGGCAAAGATTTCCGGATGGAGTTCCCACTCCCCCGGATGCAATGTCTGACGACTCAGAAAATCCGCTTCCCAATTTTCCACTCCTGGGATGTGGATAGCAGACAGGTGGCAGGAGTGAGACTCCGCCCATAGAATGATTTTGGTCACTTCTTCCATCGCTAGGGAACTCCTTGTTCCCCCCTGATGGTTGATGTACGCAACAGTTGTCATGTTGTCTGATTGAAACCGTATGAACTTGGTCCTCGCTAGCCGAGGCCAGGCCTTGAGAGCATTGAATATCGCTCTCAGTTCCAGAATATTTATCGGTAGAAGAGATTCTTCCCGAGACCAAAGACCCTGAGCTTTCAGGGATCCCCAGACCGCGCCCCAGCCCATCAGACTGGCGTCGGTCGTGACAATGACCCACTCTGGTCTGCGGAACGTCATCCCTTGAGACAGATTGTCCAGGGACAGCCACCAACGGAGTGAGTCTCTGGTCCTCTGATTTACTTGTATCTTCGGAGACAAGTCTGTATAGTCCCCATTCCACTGACTGAGCATGCACAGTTGTAAAGGTCTTAGATGAATGCGCGCAAAAGGAACTATGTCCATTGCCGCCACCATCAACCCGATCACTTCCATGCACTGAGCTATGGAAGGAAGAGGAACGGAATGAAGTATCCGACAAGAGTCTAGAAGTTTTGTTTTTCTGGCCTCTGTTAGAAAGATCCTCATTTCTAAGGAGTCTATAATTGTTCCCAAGAAGGGAACCCTTGTTGACGGGGATAGAGAACTCTTTTCCACGTTCACTTTCCAGCCGTGAGATCTGAGAAAGGCCAGGACAATGTCCGTGTGAGCCTTTGCTTGAGGAAGGGACGACGCTTGAATCAGAATGTCGTCCAGGTAAGGTACTACTGCAATGCCCCTTGGTCTTAGCACCGCTAGAAGGGACCCTAGTACCTTTGTGAAAATCCTTGGAGCAGTGGCTAATCCGAAAGGAAGCGCCACGAACTGGTAATGTTTGTCCAGGAATGCGAACCTTAGGAACCGATGATGTTCCTTGTGGATAGGAATATGTAGATACGCATCCTTTAAATCCACCGTGGTCATGAATTGACCCTCCTGGATGGAAGGAAGAATAGTTCGAATGGTTTCCATCTTGAAAGATGGAACCTTGAGAAACTTGTTTAAGATCTTGAGATCTAAGATTGGTCTGAACGTTCCCTCTTTTTTGGGAACTATGAACAGATTGGAGTAGAACCCCATCCCTTGTTCTCTTAGTGGAACAGGATGAATCACTCCCATTTTTAACAGGTCTTCTACACAATGTAAGAACGCCTGTCTTTTTATGTGGTCTGAAGACAACTGAGACCTGTGGAACCTCCCCCTTGGGGGAAGTCCCTTGAATTCCAGAAGATAACCCTGGGAGACTATTTCTAGCGCCCAAGGATCCAGAACATCTCTTGCCCAAGCCTGAGCGAAGAGAGAGAGTCTGCCCCCCACCAGATCCGGTCCCGGATCGGGGGCCAATATTTCATGCTGTCTTGGTAGCAGTGGCAGGTTTCTTGGCCTGCTTTCCCTTGTTCCAGCCTTGCATTGGTCTCCA